>NC_068450.1:30904584-30997084 GCF_023373465.1 Oncorhynchus keta
AATGACATCTCCTCACCAACCCTGCGTGCACAGGGAGCCCATCCGGCGCGCTCCCTCTCCCTCTCTCCCCTCTCGGTAATCAATCTATCCTCTCCCCACAACACACAAACCGAAGCAGGGAGGAAGCTGTATACGAAATGGAGAGAGAGAGAAAGAGCTCCATCGGGAGCTGGTGAAGAATATTTATGTATTCTATACATTTTCTGTCTCTCTCCCACCATTCTCTTCGGGTCTTGGTCGATATTCCCGTCAGGGGATCGTTTTGAGTTGAAGGCACTCAAAACCGAGATGTATCGACCTTTCCTGGATATAAGAACGTGAGTGGAGCGCGAGAAGAAACCGGGAGTGAACCGGTTTGCCCCTTGCCGACTCTTTCTCTTCCCGCGTTCCAACCAAGACATTACAGCGCGCTAAGGATCCACTTGGACCAACCTTAAAAACTTGACCAATTATACCAAGTAGCCATTCAATTTGCATAGTGGGCGACATTGTCACTTTACAGTCCAGATAGGCTACTCTAGTGTTTACGGTAATAACTCTCAATAAAGAAATCAGAGGATTAAAATTGTTAATGATATCAGAGGAATTCCGTCCTCATAATCTCATCGCTACGACCGGAGAAGCTCCTGCATGGTGGTTTAGGCCTACATCACCGGTAATGAGACTAGACAACCTATGGTGATTTTGAGTGACTTAGACATACATGGATATGCGAAATTCAGTTCTGCGGCTTAAGGACAAGCGGCATATGGTCTGTTAGCGCGGCGGATTTAGTGCCAAAACAACACCGCCTCTCCAGAGCGCGTCCTCCCTGGGAGAGATTGGACAGAGCAAATAAAGCCTGGGGAATGCGGTCTCTGTTTCCCTGGATCTCCATCTCACCTGCGGGGATTCTACGCGGAACACACAAAGTAAGTATTTGATTTGAGTAAGTAACGGATTCGTATGAGGTAGGCTATTATGGATAGAGACACTCAGTTCCTTTGCGGTGTTGACACACTCCATGTCGTTCCATGTCCGTCATTATTTTCCACAGGGGTATGTAGCCCAATTGTGTTCTTATTGTCTTTTGTGAACTGTTTAAAAACATTTGCATGATTGATCGTTATATAGCCTATCAATACTTTGATCTGGGATTAGAAACTGCTATTTTACTCCCTTCCCAGTTGAACGTTGATGTGGTGGACCGCCGGTGACGCGAGAGGTCATGTTGAGACAAATCCTGCTGAATTCCACCAACGCACTAGACTTCGACCTAGGGATGGCCCTCCAGACGCACGAGACCGTGTCCGTTAACGCATCTCACGGATCGGTGAACATGGCGGCGCTGCCCACGGGCAGCAGGGGCGGGATGCGGGAGGACGGGGAGCTGAACAAACCGGACCTGGCCACCTACATGATAATATGTCTGTTGCTGTTTCTGCTCGTGCTGCTCATCGTTTTCTTCATCAACTGTCAACTGAGGAACTCTTTCTTCGCCTCCATGCCCTACGATCGGTCTCTCAGAGAGGCCCGGACCTCCTACAAGTAGAACCCGATACCAACTCAGCTGGTAACGTCTGTAGGATTAGGTAACCTGTGTTATGAATGTGTTCGTGGAGGGGTGTGTTATATTGACTATGCATAGTCCAGACGCTGTGAGTATCAGTTACGTGTTCATTTGGCACAATGACATAGAGACAGACCTATTACGCTCACTGTTCCAAACTGGACTAAATGTCATTACGTGTAGGTCTATATTAATTTTTATTCTTATTTCAGCTTTATTTAACCAGTTGAGAACAAGTTCTATATAATGGTGTATGTTTTTTGTTGGTTTTTTAATATAAAACATTTTATATTACAGCACTGTAATACGCTCTTATGTATATATATTGTGTAATTCTGAGCATAACGTTTTATTATTTGTATTGTGTAAAACTATGATTAAATATATTATATTTGTCCATCTAGTTCAATATGGCTATATGAAAATCGTAGGGTGATGATGATGATGATGATGATGATGATTATGATGATTATGATGATGATGATGATGATGATGATGATGATGATGATGGGATGACACGGGTTGATAGATGAATATCCAAGACAAGAGGTTTCGTGAATGGAATCCCTGTTTATTACGCACTTTCATTTATTTTTTAACTAAGCCGACACTCCACAATTGACTAGTGTAATTTCTCGCAGAACAAATGGTTTCCGCTGATATGAATCGCCCAAGACAAATTGCCTATCTATCCTTTTAGCCTCGCTGTCTATGCCGAACCCACTCAAATATGTTGTTCCAAAATACCTTTGATGGAGAATGAGATACATATCTCCATATCCACTAGATGCCAAGACAGTTTTGTCACCACAGAGGAGTAGTGTGCGTGTGTGTGATTGTGTGTGTGTGTGGGGGGGGGGATTATTATTTTATGGAAATTGCTGTGAGTTTTGAAGTGAAAATAATAGTCGATTACGCATCAATTGGAGGCCTGCCCTTCCTGGATTTGGGTCGATGGAGCTGGCACATTCTGAATGAAAGATAAAGACATAATGTGGAAAGATAAACCACAGCTAATGCTGCCTATATTCTAACGTAGCACCATACTCAGTGGTGTAAAGTACTTAAGTAAAAATACTTTAAAGTACTACTTAAGTGGTGTTTTGTGGTATCTGTACTTTATTTTACTATTCATATTTCTGACAACTTTTACTTCACTATACATTCCTAAAGTATGAATGCTTTGCAGGACAAAAAAATTATAAAATTCAAGCACTTATCAAGAGAACATCCCTGGTCATCTCTAATACCTCTGATCTTGCAGACTCACTAAACACAAATGCTTTGTTTCTGAATGATGTCTGAGGGTTGGAGTGTGCCCCTGGCTATCCGCAAATTAAAAAAAACACGAATAATTGTGCCAACTGGTTTGCTTAGTATAAGGAATTTGAAATGATTTATACTTTTGATGCTAAAGTACATTTTTGCAATGACATTTACTTTTGATACTTGAGTATTTTTAAAAGTAAATACTTTAAAACTTTAACTCAAGTAGTATTTTACTTGGTGACTTTCACTTTTACTTGAGTCATTTTCTATTAAGGTATCTTTACTTTTACTCAAGTATGACAATTGGGTACTTTTTCCATCACTTCCCATACTTCTGGTCGAGTTTACTGCTGAGTCATTGAGACTTGCTGTGCTCAGAATCATGATCATTTGATGTGTTTTAGACAGGGGTGAAACTTTCTTGTCACTTGAATGACCCGAAGACAGAAAACGAGCCTGCTGTTCGTGTTTTAACCACTAGGTGGTAGACTAAAACGGTCATTATCCTTACCTTGAACTCCAAGGAAAATTGAAATAATTTTGAAATCGTGAATCAAATGTAAGCTAATGAAGAAACATAGTATTTCCATATCACAGTGAACTGCAGAGGTGGATTCGTTCTATTGTTGTGTCTGTTTGTGTTCTTAAGACATAGGCTGAGTAAAATACCGTTCTCAACTCCATTTGTTGGGATAGTTAAAAATATGCACCACAACCCAAACACATTCCAACGGGATTTTGTCATAGTGAATCATGCTGGAGCTGAGCTGGAACGACTAAAATATGACACCAAAATAATTGTTTGGCGATTCAGAAATTATAGGCTACTTTACTCATAGCTACATTTCAAACTATTTAAATGAAGCCTTCAACTTTTCTATTTATATTAATTCAGCATGATTTGATTAATTTGTTTTGCATCTTTCTACTTCAAGTGTGATTTTTCTTGACATTCATCAAATTTACAAGAATGACTTAAGGGCCCTTCTACCTTTCCATCTTCTGCAGTGGTTCCCAAACTTTTTATAGTCCCGTACCCCTTCAAACATTCAACCTCCAGCTGCGTACCCCCTCTAGCACCAGGGTGAGCCACTCTGAAATGTTGTTTTATTGCCATAATTGTAATCCTGCCACACACACACAATACATTTATTAAACATAAGAATGAGTGTGAGTTTTTGTCACAACCCGGCTCATTGGAAGTGACAAAGAGCTCTTAAAGGACCAGGGCACAAATAATAATATATTAAATCATCAATATTTAACTCTTTATTTATCAGTCTTACATATTAAACCTTTTTTGCTCATCAAAAATGATGAATAACTCACCACAGGTTAATGAGAAGGGTGTGAATAACTCACCACAGGTTAATGAGAAGGGTGTGAATAACTCACCACAGGTTAATGAGAAGGGTGTGAATAACTCACCACAGGTTAATGAGAAGGGTGTGAATAACTCACCACAGGTTAATGAGAAGGGTGTGAATAACTCACCACAGGTTAATGAGAAGGGTGTGTTTGACTCACAACAGGTTAAGGAGCAGGGTGTGTTTGAAAGGATGCACATAACTCTGTAATGTTGGGTTGTATTGGAGAGTCTTAAATCATTTTCCACAAACAGGTTGTGCCTGTATATAGTTTTCATGCTAGTGAGGGCCGAGAATCCACTCTCACATAGGTACGTGGTTGCAAAGGGCATCAGTGTCTTAACAGAGTGATTTGCCAAGGCAGGATACTCTGAGAAATCTGTCAGTGGCTAATCAAGAAATCTGTCAGTGGCTTCTGATTAAATTCAATTTTCACAGAACCGCTTGTTGCAATTTCTATGAGGCTCTCTTGTTCAGATATCAGTAAGTAGACTGGAGGCAGGGCATGAAAGGGATAACGAATCCAGCTGTTTGTTTTGTCAGTTTTGAGAAAGTACCTGTGTAATTGCACACCCAGCTCACTCAGGTACTTCGATATATCCCATTTGACATTGTCCGTAAGCTTGAGTTCATTTGCAGACAAAAAAATCATACAATGATGGAAAGACCTTTGTGTTGACCTTGTTAATGCAGACAGAAAGAGTTCCAACTTCTTAATCATAGCCTCAATTCTGTCCCGCACATTGAATATAGTTGCAGAGAGTCCCTGTAATCCTAAATTCAGATCATTCAGGTGATAAAAAACATCACCCAGATAGGCCAGTCATGTGAGAAACTCGGCATCATGCAAGCGGACAGACATGTGAAAATTATGGTCTCTCAATTTAAAAATAAACATGGCAGTACTTTGCCCCTTGATAACCAGCACACCGTATGTGGTAAAAGCGTTACATGGTCACTGCCTATATCATTGCATAATGCAGAAAATACACGAGAGTTCAGGGGCCTTGCCTTAACCAAGTTAACCATTTTCACTGTAGTGTCCAAAATGTCTTTCAAGCTGTCAGGCATTCCCATGGCAGCAAGAGCCTCTTGGTGGATGCTGCAGTGTACCCAAGTGGCGTCGGGAGCAACTGCTTGCACTCTGTCATGGCTTTGCGACATCAGTGCAGATACCAACACATCTTGACCACCAAAGTCCATTTGATGTCACAAAGCTGTTAGTATTTTAGAAATATCCTCTCATGTTGTCCTGATTTCCAGTGGTTTGCAGAAGAGGATGTCTTCCTTAATTGACCCACCATAAACGTAATGGACATATACCAGAAGCTGTGCCAGGCCCGCCACATCTGTTGACTCATCCAGCTATCATATTTTTCCCAGGGGGGACGGGGGACACACGACCCCCCCCCATCCTGGGAAAAATATGATTTGTTCCCCCCAATATATCACTGTAAACATAACTATGTAATATCAATAATATTAATAATACGCAATGTAAGCACTTGTGCTGAATATAGACACTTAATAGCACGTTTTTAGGTTTCAAAAGATTGCGCCCCCCCGCCCTTTGCCTCACAATGGTTTGATCCACTGCCAGTTCTTTATCTGGCAGGTAACAGAGGGTTCGTATCTACTGTCTGAAAGGCACTCAATGCGTGTAACTGACGTGAGGTTATTCCAGTCAATCGTGCCATAGCAATGTTTTTTTATGTTGGCAGGGTTCACACACACACTAGCTGAATTTGCAGAGCAAGCGGGCAAACATTAACTAGCAAGCTAGCTAGTACCTATTCCATTTATGTGGCGTTGTCAAAGATGGAATCATTGCTATCTTCAGTTTATTCCAAGATCAACATGCAGCTGTAGTGCTTCAAAGTCCTTGTGATCAGGTTAGAGATAAACTGAACTCCCAACTGAACAGAACTACACTCTCTTCTACCATTGTCTTAAATATCTTTAATGGTCTCATTGCAAAAGATACATTTTCGCTAGGGGATTTTGAAGCACTTGTGCTGATCTTGGAGTGAACTGACGATAGCAAAGATTATAGCAAACACCACAGAAACGGAATTGGTGCTCGCTAGCTCTGCAAATTCAGCTATTGTTGGAAGCCAGCCAATATGAAACATACTATATTAAAATGACAAAAGGTTGCAGCATATGTTGTGTAAATGGTGAACTCACACAGCTGTCAACTCTTGTCACTGCAATCCATTTCACATTTGCAAGCTGCCTTTTAGATCGAAGCCCATATAGAATGATAGAAGTTAAGATGATAGAAGCCCATCTCCTACTGTAAATAACCTACACACTGTGTGTGTGTGTGTGTGTGTGTGTGTGTGTGTGTGTGTGTGTGTGTGTGTGTGTGTGTGTGTGTGTGTGTGTGTGTGTGTGTGTGTGTGTGTGTGTGTGTGTGTGTGTGTGTGTGTGTGCAGCCAGCCAGCCAGCCTGCCTGCCAGGTAGAAAAAAGTAAAAAGACAGACATCAGAGTATTTTTCAGTACACCAAAACGCAAAGCAAGAACCCTAGTAGCCTAATATTATCTCTAAGACTAGTTGACAAAATGTTCATTAGAAAGAAGTGAAATGATAATGGAAATGTTTCACAATTATGTCATTAGGCAGAGCAGGCAACAGAGGGCACACAGACAGCAGAGCTGGGGACAGATGTCACAAAGACAGCAGAGCTGGGGACAGATGTCACACAGACAGCAGAGCTGGGGACAGATGGGCAGGGACAGACTGACAGAGACTGATAGGCAGGGACAGACTGGCAGAGACTGATAGGCAGGGACAGACTGACAGAGACTGATAGGCAGGGACAGACTGACAGAGACTGATAGGCAGGGACAGACTGACAGAGACTGATAGGCAGGGACAGACTGGAAGAGACTGATAGGCAGGGACAGACTGGCAGAGACTGATAGGCAGGGACAGACTGACAGAGACTGATAGGCAGGGACAGACTGACAGAGACTGATAGGCAGGGACAGACTGACAGAGACTGATAGGCAGGGACAGACTGACAGAGACTGACAGCTAGGGACAGACTGGCAGAGACTGATAGGCAGGGACAGACTGACAGAGACTGATAGGCATTGACAGACTGACAGAGACTGATAGGCAGGGACAGACTGGCAGAGACTGATAGGCAGGGACAGACTGACAGAGACTGATAGGCATGGACAGACTGGCAGAGACTGATAGACAGGGACAGACTGACAGAGACTGATAGGCAGGGACAGACTGGCAGAGACTGATAGGCAGGGACAGACTGACAGAGACTGATAGGCAGGGACAGACTGACAGAGACTGATAGGCAGGGACAGACTGACAGAGACTGATAGGCAGGGACAGACTGGAAGAGACTGATAGGCAGGGACAGACTGGCAGAGACTGATAGGCAGGGACAGACTGACAGAGACTGATAGGCAGGGACAGACTGGAGAGACTGATAGGCAGGGACAGACTGACAGAGACTGATAGGCAGGGACAGACTGACAGAGACTGAGCTAGGGACAGACTGGCAGAGACTGATAGGCAGGGACAGAGTGACAGAGACTGATAGGCATTGGACTGACAGAGACTGATAGGCAGGGACAGACTGGCAGAGACTGATAGGCAGGGACAGACTGACAGAGACTGATAGGCATGGACAGACTGGCAGAGACTGATAGACAGGGACAGACTGACAGAGACTGATAGGCAGGGACAGACTGGCAGAGACTGATAGGCAGGGACAGACTGGCAGAGACTGATAGGCAGGGACAGACTGGCAGAGATTGATAGGCAGGGACAGACTGACAGAGACTGATAGGCAGGGACAGACTGACAGAGACTGATAGGCAGGGACAGACTGGCAGAGACTGATAGACAGGGACAGACTGAGAGAGACTGATAGGCAGGGACAGACTGAGAGAGACTGATAGGCAGGGACAGACTGACAGAGACTGATGGGCAGGGACAGACTGACAGAGACTGATAGGCAGGGACAGACTGACAGAGACTGATAGGCAGGGACAGACTGGCAGAGACTGATAGACAGGGACAGACTGAGAGAGACTGATAGGCAGGGACAGACTGAGAGAGACTGATAGGCAGGGACAGACTGACAGAGACTGATGGGCAGGGACAGACTGACAGACTGATAAGCAGGGACAGACTGGCAGAGACAGGGAGTCTCAGGTAAGTTTGTTGAGTCTTTGTTAGGCAACATTATGAAAGGTTCTCTCATTTTTAGACTTGTAAAATAGGGACATAATTGGAAAATGCCATGGATACCCCCACTCTCAACTTAAACTGGTGACTGAACTAAGATCTGTTTAAGGCAATGGTGTTGCTGTTGTGATTAATTGTGTAGTTTTGGGTACTGGTAGTTAGGAGTACAGCAAACACCTTATTTATTTTCTAGGAGACAAACTGTGAGTCAGTGAGGGTGGTGAAAGGGAAAGAGCCAAGGAGAGACTTCAGAGGACAGTGTCACAGCCACGGCAGGACCAGTATAGGGGACAGTGTCACAGCCACGGCAGGACCAGTATAGGGGACAGTGTCACAGCCACGGCAGGACCAGTATAGGGGACAGTGTCACAGCCACGGCAGGACCAGTGTAACAGTGTCACAGCCAGCTGCACCAGTATAGGGGACAGTGTCACAGCCACGGCAGGACCAGTATAGGGGACAGTGTCACAGCCACGGCAGGACCAGTATAGGGGACAGTGTCACAGCCACGGCAGGACCAGGTGTCAACCTTGTTGCCAGCAGCACCAGTATAGGGGACAGTGTCACAGCCACGGCAGGACCAGTATAGGGGACAGTGACACAGCCACGGCAGGACCAGTATAGGGGACAGTGTCACAGCCACGGCAGGACCAGTATAGGGGACAGTGACACAGCCACGGCAGGACCAGTATAGGGGACAGTGTCACAGCCACGGCAGGACCAGTATAGGGGACAGTGTCACAGCCACGGCAGGACCAGTATAGGGGACAGTGTCACAGCCACGGCAGGACCAGTATAGGGGACAGTGTCACAGCCACGGCAGGACCAGTATAGGGGACAGTGTCACAGCCACGGCAGGACCAGGTGTCAACCTTGTTGCCAGCAGCACCAGTATAGGGGACAGTGGCACAGCCACGGCAGGACCAGGTGTCAACCTTGTTGCCAGCAGCACCAGTATAGGGGACAGTGGCACAGCCACGGCAGGACCAGTATAGGGGACAGTGTCACAGCCACGGCAGGACCAGGTGTCAACCTTGTTGCCAGCAGCACCAGTATAGGGGACAGTGGCACAGCCACGGCAGGACCAGGTGTCAACCTTGTTGCCAGCTGCACCAGTATAGGGGACAGTGTCACAGCCACGGCCGGACAGGACCACGGCAGGACCAGTATAGGGGACAGTGTCAGGGCAGGACCAGTATAGGGGACAGTGTCACAGCCACGGCAGGACCAGGTGTCAACCTTGTTGCCAGCAGCACCAGTATAGGGGACAGTGTCACAGCCACGGCAGGACCAGGTGTCAACAGTGTCACAGCCAGCAGCACCAGTATAGGGGACAGTGTCATAGCCACGGCAGGACCAGGGGTCAACCTTGTTGCCAGCAGCACCAGTATAGGGGACAGTGTCACAGCCACAGCAGGACCAGTATAGGGGACAGTGTCACAGCCACGGCAGGACCAGTATAGGGGACAGTGTCACAGCCACGGCAGGACCAGTATAGGGGACAGTGTCACAGCCACGGCAGGACCAGGGGTCAACCTTGTTGCCAGCTGCACCAGTATAGGGGACAGTGTCACAGCCACGGCAGGACCAGTATAGGGGACAGTGTCACAGCCACGGCAGGACCAGTATAGGGGACAGTGTCACAGCCACGGCAGGACCAGTATAGGGGACAGTGTCACAGCCACGGCAGGACCAGTATAGGGGACAGTGTCACAGCAACGACAGGACCAGGTGTCAACCTTGTTGCCAGCTGCACCAGTATAGGGGACAGTGTCACAGCCACGGCAGGACCAGTATAGGGGACTGTGTCACAGCCACGGCAGGACCAGTATAGGGGACAGTGTCATAGCCACGGCAGGACCAGGGGTGTTGCCAGCAGCACCAGTATAGGGGACAGTGTCACAGCCACAGCAGGACCAGTATAGGGACAGTGTCACAGCCACGGCAGGACCAGGTGTCAACCTTGCACCAGTATAGGGGACAGTGGCACAGCCACGGCAGGACTAGTATAGGGGACAGTGTCACAGCCACGGCAGGACCAGGTGTCAACCTTGTTGCCAGCAGCACCGGTATAGGGGACAGTGGCACAGCCACGGCAGGACTAGTATAGGGGACAGTGGCACAGCCAGCCAGGACCAGTATTTGTCACAGCCACGGCAGGACCAGTATAGGGGACAGTGTCACAGCAACGACAGGACCAGGTGTCAACCTTGTTGCCAGCTGCACCAGTATAGGGGACAGTGTCAGCCACTGGAGAAAACTGTGTCACAGCCAAGGACCAGTAAGGGGACAGTGTCACAGCCACCCAGGACCAGCCACAGTGTCACAGCCACGGCAGGACCAGTATAACAGTGTCACAGCAACAACAGGACCAGGTGTCAACCTTGTTGCCAGCAGCACCAGTGGGGACAGTGTCACAGCCACGGCAGGACCAGGTGTCAACCTTGTAGCCAGCAGCACCAGTATTGGGGATAGTGTCACAGCCACGGCAGGACCAGGTGTCAACCTTGTTGCCAGCTGCACCAGTATGGGGACAGTGGCACAGCCACGGCAGGACCAGGTGTCAACCTTGTAGCCAGCAGCACCAGTATTGGGGATAGTGTCACAGCCACGGCAGGACCAGGTGTCAACCTTGTTGCCAGCTGCACCAATAGGGGACAGTGGCACAGCCATAGGCAGGACCAGGTGTCAACCTTGTAGCCAGCAGCACCAGTTGGGGACAGTGGCACAGCCACGGCAGGACCAGGTGTCAACCTTGTTTGCACCAGGGGGACAGTGGCACAGCCACAGGACCAGGTGTCAACCTGTAGCAGACCAGTTTGGGGATAGTGTCACAGCCACGGCAGGACCAGGTGTCAACCTTGGGCAGCACCAGTTAGGGGACAGTGTCACAGCCACGGCAGACCAGGTGCCAACCTTGAGCAGCACCAGTATAGGGGACAGTGTCACAGCCACGGCAGGACCAGGTGTCAACCTTGTCCAGCTGCACCAGTTGCATAGGGGACAGTGTCACAGCCACGGCAGGACCAGGTGTCAACCTTGTTGCCAGCTGCACCAGTATAGGGACAGTGTCACAGCCACGGCAAATATCAACCTTGTAGCAGCACCAGTATAGGGGACAGTGGCACAGCATTGACCAGTTACCTGAGTGATGGCACAAAACCATATCAGCCACACCCACAATTTATAGAACCGAAACTTTGCCAACAGAGTGTTGAGGTTTCAAGAGAGATGGTTTGGTGATTTCCCCTGGCTACATTATAATCCATCAATAAAAGGAGTGTTGTTTTCACTGTAGCCAATGGTTTTCAAGCCAGCCATCTTTTGGCCAAAGAGCAGATGCTGCCTTCATTAGTGCAGGATTTAGGAACTGGAGAAAAGCCTTTGTAAAATTCAAAACTGCCAAACCCACCGCCACTGTGTAACTGTAACATCACACTAGATAAATCCAATCAGTCCCCAGTTATCCAGTGCTTGGGGTAAACAGCAGTGACGAAATGACGAAAGTTACCTTGCACTGTATGAGAAAGCAACAACATTGATTGAATCCATTGAGACACACCCAAGATGATCTGCTGGCAAAGCAGTGGATCACTATAGGGCAGAATATTTTTAAGTGTTGGATGGTGTGGAGGTTCAGTTTGACCAGGACAGTCTAAACATTCTGTAAGAGTTGGAAAGAGTGCTTCTCATGGGGGAGTTTTTGATGAGTCCTCAGATCAGTCCACCCCTGATATTATATTTAAAGGTACTGGAACCCCTGCAGCAGTGGAGAGGCAGCAGAGGTTTGAGGCTTCCAGTGGAGGTTTTGCTGATCAGAATTTAGTCTGTAATGGACAGGCTGGACAGTCTCGAGGGAGAATATCTACCAGCAATGTGTTGGATCCATTGAAACCCTCAAACATATGTTTGTTTATTTTGTTCAGTAGTGTTTATAACAGTGGTTCTCAACCTTTTTTCGGTACTGGAACCCCTGCATATTTTGAGGCAAGGTTTTGAGTGGTCCTCAGGGACCTCCACCCCTCTATATTATATGTAAAGTTACTGGAACACCTGCATATTTTGAGGCAAGGTTTTGAGTGGTCCTCAGGGACCTCCACCCCCTCTATATTATATGTAAAGGTACTGGAACCCCTGCATATTTTGAGGCAAGGTTTTGAGTGGTCCTCAGGGACCTCCACCCCTCTATATTATATGTAAAGTTACTGGAACCCCTGCATATTATGAGGCAAGGTTTTGAGTGGTCCTCAGGGACCTCCACCCCTCTATATTATATGTAAAGTTACTGGAACCCCTGCATATTATGAGGCAAGGTTTTGAGTGGTCCTCAGGGACCTCCACCCCTCTATATTATATGTAAAGGTACTGGAACACCTGCATATTTTGAGGCAAGGTTTTGAGTGGTCCTCAGGGACCTCCACCCCTCTATATTATATGTAAATTTACTGGAATCCTTGTGCTGCTGAATACGTTCATTACACTTTTTAATTTCATGGACCCCTTGCCATTACACCAGGGACCCCTAGGCGTCCACCTACCCTGTTTGAGACCCCCTGCTGTATAGTATGATATATGTTATTTTGTTTAGTAGTTTTTAGTACATGACAAGTACACTTACTAATTATTTATTTAATTTAAAATTGCATACTTTGTGTGACATACTTGTCCATAGCTGTTATTTGAAGAGTTGAGACACTGACTGAACAATACCTAAGTATTTCTGAAGGATATTTTGGTTGATTTGTTTGGGTTTTTCATTGTAGTTAGTTAGTTTGTAGTTAGTTTGCTTTTAGAATTGTACTTATTCTGAGCGTTTTGTTCTTGTAAAGATGTTGTAATAGACTCAAACCAGTGTCACATATTTAATGACTATATAAATGAATCAGAAAAAGTTCAATAAAAACATATTACAACGTAGGCTATGTGTTACAGCACTACTTTTGGTGTCCCCCTCAGGAATGGCTCTTGAGAAAATGTAATGTAATTGTCCCCTCCAAAGTTGATATCAGATTTTCACCCCTGCAGCTAGCCCCTTCTTATTCATGGTATCTGTTGCTTTTATACAGGTCTTACTACTCGAAAATCGTCTTTATTCTCGCTTAAAAAACTCCTGTGGCTTATTTTCAAATGTTCATGTTTCTAAATGTCTGCGCAAGAGTGAAGGTTTCCTGCCAGAGAGTAACGGTTCATGTGATTGGGTGTTAATTATTTGACTAGGCTACCTGTATTTGACATTGTGTTGTTATTTTGCTGAACACTAGATGGTTTCATTTTATTTAATGGCAGTGAAATGAGGTTACTCAGACGAGAGAAAAAAAATCACCCAAATATATACCCCCGTTAGAAAAGATAAATGTACTGTTTGAATTTTTAATTCAAAATAAATAAATAAGTGAATCACATTTTTATTTTGTCGTACCCCAGTTTGGGAATACCTAACCTACTGTATCTGTCATCTCTCAGGTGTAGTTCTAGTGCGCATGACTCCTCTCCCAGCCGTTCTAATTCGTCAGCACAGGAAGAGGACTACTGTGGATGTGTTTGAACATTGTCACTCGGGAAAGTTAACTTGTTGCAGTAATGGACACGAATATGGGGAAACCACACGACTACCGTGTTGTATAGAAACAACTTGTGGTAGTAGGAAGAACCGTCTTTGTTCACCGAGTTGTAAGATATTTAACGTTAGCCACTACATAGATAGGGAGGCACTCAACATTTGCAAGGATTACGGGCAACCCTCTTTATTTGGGACGACAACTGTGCAACATTAACTAACTAAGAGGAACGGTATAGTTGTCTTTGGGGCAACAACAAAGAGTCGTCAAGAGTGGCTCCTATACGTTTTCCTTCCGCTGTTTGGGGTACTTTAAATTTCCCTCCTTTTTCCATCACAGGCGGGGGTTCGGGTTATTGGCTAGCTAGCCACTCGCTAATAGTAACTAGTCCAAAAGCAGTAACTTTCGGCGAGTACAGACAGGCAGCAGGGTCTACTCAGATATTTTTTTTCGTCGGAAAGGACAACTTTTCATAACTTGGTAGCGAGGCGTGAGTTTTTTTGTGTGTAAAAATACGTTTATCACCGGGTGTGTTCGTGAGTTTATTTTTGTTTTCCCTTTTGAGGAAATTGTCTAAATCACAATGGATCCTAATGCGGGGAATTCTGCCTCTGCTGCTGCTCCCAAAAGCAAGAAGGACAAAAAAGAAAAGAGAAATTATGAAGATGGAGACGGGAAAAAGAAATTTGTACGTATTCATATTTCACTGGTTGTGAGTTAGCTAGCTTATGCTGTTCAATGTTACTTATGAGCTCTGATGGCAACATGCTGAACGAGTGTGGACTCATCAACAGTTACTTATTGGTAGAACAAGTGGCTTGTCATTATATCACTTGTAACTCTGTCTAGCAGTCCTGTTTGTGATTTATATTTAATTTGCAACCAGTTTAACATTATTCAGCGTGTTTTCCGAAAACTCTGAAATCTGCAAGGCGAATGTCAAACCTTGGTTTGTGAACACATGAGGAAGTAGTTAGTTTACCACCTGCTGAACGTCTGAAGTGTTGCAATGAGGGACATTGTAACAAACTGCATGACTCGCGGTTTGGAAACTAACCCGGTAGTAGCAAGTTCTGTTGTTTGATTTTGAGAATTCGGTTAGGGTTTTCAACAGGTTACGGTCTCCGGATTGAGCCAGGGTTATAGTTAAGTACATTACAGATCTGGAATACATGTTCTTTTACTCGTCGGCAAGCAACTTCATTGTCTCCCTTGCAGTCTACTATTCGGAAATGTAATTAACACGTCAATGACAATTTTGAATGGGAAGTGGATTTAAATCATCAACATAAAGAATATGCTACTTTGTATCGTAGAGTTAAACAGACGTGGTACATCGCGCTGACTGTAGTAACCTGGTGGAGGTGACGTAGTAACATCACAGCCAGTGAGTACCCATGGCAAGAATGGGTGTAATTCAATGTGATGAAGATGTCAGCTAAATGTCCATGATAAGCGGTCTGTCATTTTTCGGTTGATCATCTCAGCTCTAACACAGAGGTCATTAGATCGATCCTACCTGGACACACCTCTAGCAGAAATAACCCTTCCCAGCATGCACCACTGCCCCCACCTGATGCTCATCCCACCAGACAGAGGCCACTGATTGGCTGATGGTGGACACACCCAGTTAGTTTTAGGACACTGTAACAAAACTCTTGACCTCTACCTGTTGAGTTGTTCAGATTTGGGGGGGTTGCAGGGGGATGGATATTATTAGTAGACATTCCACAGTGGATAAAAAAGAGCAGTGTTGTTAGAGATGACATGGCTATGAGGCTGAGTCAGATATATGCATACAGCTGCAGAGTATGTAGCCTAAAGCGAGTGCGCTCTGTCTCCTAACTGGATAAGTGACTTGTGTAAAAAGTCTGCTATGCCAGAGCAAGACATTCGCTCACTGCAGGAATCTCTTCCTCTACATACTTGTACCTATTCCTCTCTTTGACTGTACATTTTTTGTTTTCTGTAGTTTCGTCACATTTGCTTGCTTTCTGTTGCCTTCAGTCTCTGTTTTTAGCTCATGTGGTTGAGTTCGATGAGCATCTGGAGGATGGAGCTTTGTTAGGCATGGATCAGGAGATCATTAATCCATAGCTCTATGCTACTGACGTAGCCCACTAGGTGATGAACGCTATGGTAGACCCATGTGTTGAGTCCTTGGATTGGGTGGGTGTAATGTGCTCTTTGTCCCAGTGTCAGTCAGGCTGGACACAGCTTGTCAACTCACTGAGGAGAAAGTGACAGAGGTGATAAAACATGCTGGCTGAAGAGCTGTGTCAAGAACCGTGTCAGTGTCTGTGTGTTGGTGTGCATTCTGCATTATACGTGTGTGTGTGTGTGTGTGTGAGGATGGCGAAGACCAGAGAACACGCCATTCTGTGCTACTTCGCTAACTTTAGTAAATCCCTCTGTCTTCCCTTTTAGGGAGTTAAACAAGTTCCTGTGTGTGTGCATGTACCCCGCTGCCTTGGTTTACTGAGTGTTCCACACTAACTGCACTGATGTTGGTTCCACCTGTCTTTGATGGTGAATGCTTACTCTGTTGCAGTCAGTTGGGTTTGGTGAATGAACACCCATTACATATGCTTTGTTCTGTCCATTTCACCTCTCCATTTTATCACCGATAAACACTTGCTTTTGACACGTTCTTTGACCTCATGCCACGTTCCTTCCTCGCCAAGGGCAAAGAGATGTTTAATCTACATGTAGGATTATTGTGTGTGTGTGGTCTACAGGTGTTTGAACTTTCATGTTAAACTGTATCTGGTGTGTGTCGCTGGGCTGTTCAGTGACAACATGGGCTCACCTTTTAAACTCTTCAGTTGTATTGAAAGAATGGGAGTCATTTCTGCTCTTCTTTGTCAAACATCCTTTTTCTTGGACAGAATCCTGAGCGTTTTCTCGTTTACACTTTTCTCTTCATTTAGGAAAAAAAATCAGTCTACAGTACAAATCCAGCTATTACCTCATTTTACTGTTTCAATGTTTCTTTACTACGTTTCAAGATTTTAGAAGCCAGTTTGAGTTAGTAACTGTGTGTACATATCTGCTTGTCATTCGCTAAACAAAGACACAAACCTTCTGACTCTTTAGTCTATATTGTTGCAGGAAGTTGTGCAAAAATGAAAAGCAGGAAATTGCTTTTTTCTTCCCCAGTAACCTTTCTGTCACTACACTACCCCTCCTCCTCCTCCATCTATTGTGGCAGGGCCCAGAGGCACCAGTGTGGGTAGGAAATACGTTTACACAACTCAACTCAACTCACTGTTGATATTTTTGACCATACTCTTAAACTGAGAAGGCGCACTGGGCTGCCTCGTGTCTGAGAAGGCGCACTGGGCTGCCTCGTGTCTGAGAAGGCGCACTGGGCTGCCTCGTGTCTGAGAAGGCGCACTGGGCTGCCTCGTGTCTGAGAAGGCGCACTGGGCTGCCTCGTGTCTGAGAAGGCGCACTGGGCTGCCTCGTGTCTGAGAAGGCGCACTGGGCTGCCTCGTGTCTGAGAAGGCGCACTGGGCTGCCTCGTGTCTGAGAAGGCGCACTGGGCTGCCTCATGGCGTAAGCATGCAGGGCCTTACTTCTACACAGAGAGCGATGAACGAGGGGATGGCATAACTCAACTGGAGCCCTGTTAACCTGCCATGTTTAGCCTCCCCAACACACACACACTTCTAGTATAAGGGGATGGCATTCCTCAGCTAACCCCTGGTCATCCCAGACACCTTGTTAAACTGCCATGATGTTTCTCTGTCGGTGAGTCTGACCAATGTCTCAGTTGAGAACCTGACCTCTGATCCTCATGGTCGTGGCAGGCCTACTCAGAGCTACTCGCCTGTACTTGTATGTGTGGAACATCAAATCACAAAATCGCAGTATCGAATTGCAACACATAGAATTGAGAGAATCGCAGTGCATATCATATCGGCAACTAAGTATGGTGATATTGTATGGTGATGTCCCTGGTAATTCCCAGGCTGAAGGCCAGCACAGGGTGTATGAGCTGTGTGCAGCCATCAGAAGTGCATGGTGCTTGGATCTGCCAAGCATGGTCATGTACACGCACGCCCAATCAACCACATCTAGATCCTCTGTGTGACTGATCCCTGACAGCACTTATCCATTCTAGCTGGTAGACTTTATTTCCTTTCGGAGTCGCATATTTCCTTCTGTGGCTTTGCCACCTGTAGGTTCGGCAGCAGGTTACATCACCATAGTAATGCACACTTCCTGATTTTGTTGTTGTTTGCTGTCCAATAGGAGAGTGCTGCACAACTTACTAAGGTGTCTTACCTCGCCCAGACTTAACATGAGGATATCTTAGGGTCAAATTAACTTGAAATTGTCCATTATAATCTTTTAAATTTGGATTCTATCCCAAGAGTATAAATTGAGTGAGACGCCGAACTGGTATCTTTAAGTCATGGTGAAATGCTTGAATGGTGTTATTGGAAATGGTTGCCACTGTCTTGCCCTAGAGTGGGGAGTGGTTTGTGTGTGTAGCTCTGTACTGACGCCCAGGGAGCTTGAACTATGAGGATCAGCAGCGACTTACCTACCTGCGTCTAAGTGCTTACTCAGATACTCTTATGGATGTGCAGACATAGACCCCAACTAAGAGGGGGCTTTGTTCGAGGCCTTCTTGTCTAATCCACCCAAACCACTAATATCTATGATTAACAGTGTTAAATAACACGTATATGTAAAAAAAAAAAAACATCTGTTGCCAGCTCAAGTCGCCAACCCCCCAATGCTCTCTCTCTGGGTTGGACAGCTAGCTACATAGCTACACCCAATTATACTAAAGTCAAAATCACCATGTGAAGTAGCTAGCTAGCTGTAAAATTGTCTAAACAAACTGAACAATTAATTTAGGAGTTCTCTCAGAGGGAGTATAGTCGGTTGCTATGGCAACAGCGGCCCTTTCCCCCAGACACACGGCGTGGTACACTATTTAGGTTGGGCACATCTAGGCGAGATATCTACTTTCTCATGACGATATAAACAGATGGTATGGCCATACTTGTCGAACACATCAATCATCTATTGGCTGATTAGGTGATCTGTAATGCAGGTAATTGTTTTAAAAGTGCTATGAAATAGTGTGTTCTCTCCAGTGATGAGAACCATGTAGCCAATGTTCCCTCTAATTTTTTGGGGTACTGAGCAAAGTTCAGGTCTGCAGAGCGCAAACTTCCAGCGTGCGTTTAGTGTGAACACGGAGGCTGTACCTGTTTAAGTTAGTTTTAGACAGTGGTCAAGTAGGCTACAGTGGTTATGTGATCATAATGTAGGCCTACCATCAAACAGAATGGGGAAAATGCTTCCCCTAACATTTCAACATGGAAATGGCTGTTCTATCATTCAGCCTACAGCAGCAGCCAATGTGTGGTATTCAATGTAGGTTTACATTCCATGAGATTTAAATAAAACCATGCAGGGCTTGACAATAACCTGCTAATCTACTTGTCATTCAGGCAAGGAGGTGAATGAAAATGTGGTGTTTGATGCAAGAAACCACTTTACAAAATGAAATACATGTATTATTCCCATACCATTATTATTATTAGAGAATCAAACAAATTATGCTACCCTCTGCCTATTGTCTACTTATTCAAGCCTTACTCAAAATACAACACTGCCCCTTTAAGACAAAAAAGCTTTTTACCTGACTATCATTTGAACATTTTGTGCTCTTGATGGAAGCAATCACTCCCCTATTGCTGACTACAGAGGATCTATAACTGGACTAATAACTCACTAACTAGCAAAGGATAAAAAACATGTGCACACATCAAAAAAAGCGCATCTACTCACGACCACTCATGCTGTAAACATAGTCCAGTTCAAAGTGAACGGCACAGATCTATACTCCTATATAGCAATGCTATATTTTTATATGGTCCTACTGCAGTTCTCATTGGTTGATGCCGCACCGGTCTGTGAAGATTACGGGCTGTGTAGTGTGTCAATGCAATAGCATCCTACTCCCATGCGTTCTGCCTACAACAAAATATTTGCATAGTTGGTTTTGTTTCTGTATGTTGCATTGGTTAATGTGGTTAATATTGCATTGATTCGATCACAGTTCCCACAGTAAAGGGAAACATTGATAGTGTTAACTGACAGTGAAAACTCTAGAAAGTTGAGTGAAGTTCAACCAAGTGCGTCTCTGTGTGGGCTGGTATTTCTTCTGCACGGCAGTCCCGGGGAGCTGCACACCAGCTTGCAGATTAGAGGGAACATTGCATGTAGCTGGGACGCGTTCCTATACCATTTCCTGATTTCACAGACGGACCACTTAGAAGTTAAATCATGGGGAAAATTGTCATTGAACATAGGCTTTTATCAAATTGACAGGAGTTTCATGCTTTTTAATTCTGGGGGTGGATTATCCCTTTAACGTATTATTTTAGCACTGGCTTGAAGTTAGCATCGTTATGCCTAAAATCAGCCGTGTAAATCTAAGTTAGCGTCATGACTAGAGGTTGACCGATTATGATTTTTCAACACCGATATCGATTATTGGAGGATGCAAAAAAAGCTACTACCGATTAATCGGCCTATTTTATTTTTTTATTTAATTAAATTGTTTTATTATTAATTTAATATATATATAACACACAGAAATACGAGCCGTATGTCATTAATATGGTAAAATCCAGAAAACAAAACATTTATCCTTTCAGTGAAATACGGAACCGTTCCGTATTTTATCTAACGGGTGGCATCCATAAGTCTAAATATTCCTGTTACATTGCACAACCTTGAATGTTATGTCCTAATTATGTACAATTCTGGCAAATTATTTACGGTCTTTGTTAGGAAGAAATGGTCTTCACACAGTTCAACGAGCCAGGCTGCCCAAACCACTGTATATACCCTGACTCTGCTTGCACAGAACACAAGAGAAGTGACACAATTTCCCTCGTCAAAATAAATTAATGTTAGCAGGCAATATTAACTAAATATGCAGGTTTAAAAATATATACTTGGGTATTGATTTTAAGAAAGGCATTAATGTTTATGGTTAGGTACACATTGGTGCAAAGACGGTCCTTTTTCCTCGAATGCGCTTGTTAAATCATCACCCGTTTGGCTCAGTCGGCTGTGATTCGATGATACATTAACAGGCACCACATCGATTATATGCAACGCAGGACAAGCTAGATAAACTAGTAATATCTTCAACCATGTGTAGTTAACTAGTGATTATGTTTAGATAAGTTTAATGCTTGCTAGCAACTTAACTTGGTTCCTTGCTGCACTCGCGTAACAGGTAGTAAGCCTGCCACGCAGTTTCCACGTGGAGTGCAATATAATAGGTGTCCAAATACCGATTTGTTATAACTTGAAATCAGCCCTTATTAATTGTCCCTTTCGATTAATCGGTCGACCTCTAGTCATTACACTTAACCGGAACATTGCATGAAGTGGCCTGAGCCAAGCAACAGATTCAGTGAGCTCAGTTTCTCTCATAGTTACGATTCAGGTAGCTAGTTCTGTCTTTGGAATACAGAGAGGGGTCATAACCTCTCACTCTCTTTTGAGTGATCTTCTCACTGAAGTTGCCCTCTCTTCCCCGCACTCTATCCCCCTCTCTTCCCTGCGCTCTATCCCCCTCTCTTCCCCGCGCTCTATCCCCCTCTCTTCCCTGCGCTCTATCCCCCTCTCTTCCCTGCGCTCTACCCCCCTCTCTTCCCTGCGCTCTATCCCCCTCTCTTCCCCGCGCTCTATCCCCCTCTCTTCCCCGCGCTCTATCCCCCTCTCTTCCCCGCGCTCTATCCCCCTCTCTTCCCTGCGCTCTACCCCCCTCTCTTCCCTGCGCTCTATCCCCCTCTCTTCCCCGCGCTCTATCCCCCTCTCTTCCCCGCGCTCTATCCCCCTCTCTTCCCCGCCAGGTAGACAAACAAACAGTCAGACAGATGGCCAGGTAGACAAACAGACAGATGTGTGAGAGAGAGAGAGTGTGAGAGAGGGTGGGTGTGTGTGTGAGAGAGGGTGGGGGTGTGTGAGAGGGTGTGTGTGTGTGTGAGAGAGGGTGTGTGTGTGAGGGTGTGTGTGAGGGAGTGTGTGTGTGTGTGAGGGTGTGTGTGTGTGAGAGGGTGTGTGTGTGTGAGAGGGTGTGTGTGTGAGAGAGGGTGTGTGTGTGAGAGAGGGTGTGTGTGTGAGAGAGGGGTGTGTGTGAGGGAGTGTGTGTGTGTGTGAGGGGGTGTGTGTGTGTGGGTGTGTGTGTGTGTGTGAGGGTGTGTGTGTGAGAGAGGGTGTGTGTGTGAGAGAGGGTGTGTGTGTGAGAGAGGGTGTGTGTGAGAGAGGGTGTGTGTGAGAGAGAGAGGTTGAGAGGTTGAGAGAGAGAGAGGTTGAGAGAGAGAGAGGTTGTGTGTGTGAGAGAGGGAGAGGTTGTGTGTGTGTGAGGTTCTGCTAATACATGCTCTGGGTGCGTGTACAGGTACACAGTGTGAAACTTCTCTATGTATCCTCCTCATTACAGAGACTCAGGCTTTGGGTTTGGAGCATTATTGAAATGGACACTTCCTCACTGCAGGCATCTCTGTAGTCTCCCCATTCTCCTGGAACAGATGTGATAAGCTGTGAGCCTTGTCTCTCAGTCCGAGTGCAAGTACCCAGCTGTCAACCTACTCACTCTGGAGCCATGCCAATTAGTGGAAGGAAAGTTGTACGTGTCCTGGAGGGTCAATACTGGACAGGGATGTGTGGAGGTTTTCAGACAGTCAGATCAAGCTGCTCAGAACAAGGCTGTGGGTTCTGTAACTGCATCGGGGCAGCAAGGTTAACAGAATTATTCTTTGACTTGTTTTTTTTCATTTAAAAATGTACACCGAATAAAAACCATTGACTTCAAAGTTTGGCAAACCGTACAACTCTATGCTCAAATTTTAACAGTTTTCACTGAGAAATGTGCAAAAGCAAATTGAGTGGAAGAACTGTGCAGATTCAAGCTTTAGTAATGGAAGTATTGTCAAAACTCACTTAAATATCTGCTCTGAATTAAGATTCAAAGATGTCTGCATAAAGAATCTGTTGTCAGATATGAAAATATTGACACTGAACAAAAATATCAACATGCAACAATTTTATAGTTACAGTTCAGATATGGTAATCAGCCAATTTAAATAAATTAATTTGGCCCTAATCTATGGATTTCACATTATTGGGAATACATATATGCATCTGTTGGTCACAGATACCTTAAAAAAAGTATGGCCGTGGATCAGAAAACCAGTCAGTATCTGGGGTGACCACCATTTGCCTCATGCAGCGAGACGCATCTCTTTCATATAGAGTTGATCAGGCTGTTGATTGTTGCCTATGGAATGTTGGCCCACTCAACTTCAATGGCTGTGTGAAGTTGCTGGATATTGGCGAGAACTGGGACACGCATACCTTGATCCAGAGCACCCCAAACGTGCTCAATAGGTGACATGTCTGGTGAGTATGCAGGCCATGGAAAAACTGGGACATTTTCAGCTTCCAGGAATTGTGTACAGATCCTTGCGACATGGGGCCGTCCGTTATCATGCTGAAACATGAGGTGATGGCGGAGGATGAATGGCACGACGATGGGCCTCTGGATCTCATCACGATAAATCTGAGCACTCAAATTGCCACGATAAAATGCAATTGGAGGCAGTTTATGGTAGAGAAATTAAAATTAAATTATCTGGCAACAGCTCTGGTGGACATTCCTGCTGTCGGCATGCCAATTCCACACACTCTCAAAACATAGACCTATGTGGCATTGTCTTACAACTGCACATTTTTAGAGTGCCATTTTCTTGTCCCCAGCACAAGGTGCACCTGTATAATGATCATGCTGTTTAATCAGCTCCTTGATATGCCACAGCTGTGAGGTGGATGGATTGTCTTGGCAAAAGAGAAATGCTCACTCAGGGATGTGCAATGTTTTTGTGAAATAAGCTTTCTGTGCGTGTGGAACATTTCTGGGATCTTTTATTTCTGCTCATGAAACATGGGACCAGCACTTTACATGCTGCATTTGTATTTTTGTTTGGTATATTTAGGTTATTGAGCTACAGTAAGTGAAATGGAATTACATCTGGTAGGGGAGTTACGGTAACAGCATGGGTCCCTGTCTGATCTATACTATGAATGTCCTCCTATGTTTGGACATCACAGCTCAACACAGCAGAGTTAAGTACATTACTATACTTCTCTTTACTCTACTGTATTGTACTCTGCTATCCAAACTTGTGAAACATACTTCTATGATTTTCACTACGTAAAAGTATGTGGACTCCTGATCATCCACCATCTCATTCCAAAATCATGGGCATCAATATGGAGTTGGTCCCCCCCCCCCCCTTTGCTGCTGTAACAGCCTCCACTCTTTGGCGAATGCTTTCCACTAGATGTTGGAACATTGCTGCGGGACTTCCATTCAGCCATGAGCGTTAGTGAGGTCGGGCACTGATGTTGGGTGATTAGGTCTGGCTCGCAGTCGGCGTTCCAATTCATCCCAAAGGTGTTAGATGGGGTTGAGGTCAGGGCTCTGTGCAGGCCAGTCAAGATCTTCCACACCGATCTTGACAAACCATTTCTGTATGGACCTCGCTTTGTGCACGGGGGCATTGCCATGCAAAAACAGGAAAGGGCCTTCCCCAAACTGAAGTAAAGAATTGTCTAGAATGTCATTGTATGCTGTAACATTAAGATTTCCCTTCATTGCCCCAGACCATTATTTATCCTCCACCAAACTTTACAGTTGGCGCTATGCATTTGTGCAGGCGACGTTCTCCTGGCATCGGCCAAACCCAGATTTGTCCGTCAGACCACCAGATAGTTAAGCGTGATCCATCACTCTAGAGAAGGCGTTTCCAATGGCGGTGAGCTTTACACCACTCAAGCTGACGTTTGGCATTGCGCATGGTGACCTTAGGCTTGTTTACGGCTGCTCGGCCATGGAAACCCATTTCATGAAGCTCTCGACGAACAGTTATTGTGCTGACGTTGCTTCCAGAGGCAGTTTTGAAATGGGTAGTGAGTGTTCCAACCGAAGACATTTGATTTTTACTTGCTTCAGCACTCAGTGTTCCTGTTCTGCGAGCTTGTGGCCTACCACTTCACGGCTGAGCCGTTGTGGCTCCTAGACGTTTACACTTCACAATAACAGCACTTGCAGTTGACCGGGGCAGCTCTAGCAGGGCAGACATTTGACAAACTGACTTGTTGGTGAGGTGGCATCGTATGACAATGCTACGTTGGAAGTCACTGAGCTCTTCAGTAAGGCCATTCTACTGCTGATGTTTGTCTATGGAGATTGCATGGAGGTGTGTTTGATTTTGTACACCTTTCAGCAACAGGTGTGGCTGAAATTGGCGAATCCACAAATTTGAAGGGGTGTCTACATACTTTTGTGTGTAGATTAAGATATGGTCCAGTCTGTCTAGGCCAGGGTGGACTGAGCTCAGAATGCTGGTTACACTGAATGGAAAGAAAGGGCTCATGGCTAGGTGTCAGTAAGAGCTGGGAGAAGTGACATTAACTGGCAAAGGAGGGATTGTCCAGACTCGGACTGTTTTAACACTTGACCAAAAGACAACCAAGACAAATTAAACAGTTATGAGTTGAACATAACAGTATGCCAGTGGAAGGGAAGACCGTAGCAGTTGACCCAACTGTTCTGTGACAACTACGATTTCCCATTGTAGCCAGTTCAATTGCAGTAATTGAATTGAAGTAATTCTTTATTTAGTTTTTTTTTGAGGGGGGGGTAAATCGATTGAATCACTTTAATTCATTAACAAAATTGATATCAGTGACGTCAGTAACTAATTGGTAGGTCTACGATTGATTTACTTGTTCGTTCTCATTTTTTTTGGTATCAAAGAAATGTGTGTTTTGGTAAAGAATTACAAGGCACAAGGCAATATTTTAAACTTGGAGGGTAAACAACTTCTGAATATGTGTTGATATTAGTTGGCAGGATAAATGAAGACTTTTTCTGGTAGATGTTTTATAAGACTCATTTTCTATCTGTTTATCCAGAAATCAAAGCCTTATGCCAAATGTTTCAAATGTATCTATGCCTTCATTTCCCCAAAATATTGACTTTTAGCCTTCATTTGACACCCAATTTGATTTGCTCCCATGAACATGGGTCCTTTTACATGGAAATGCCCATAGGCCACAGGCTTTGACGAGGTGTTGATGGTATGTCAGAGCGTCTGCTTCTTCAATGCAGAGCTGAGATGGAATCCCGGGTGCTGTGCTGCTTGTGTGTGTGTGTGTGTGTGTGTGTGTGTGTGTGTGTTTGGGCTGGGAATTGCCAGGGACCACATGATACGGTATTATCACGATACTTAGGTCCCAATGCGATGTGTATTGTGATTCGATACAGTGATTTAATTTATTTATTGTCATTCCATGTTCCAAACATATTGCTCACCATATATCTGCTGCAGAGGGACAAGAGAACCATGAGAAAACAAGTGTTGATCAGTCATGGAAATAAAGTGCTGAAAACAAACAGTCTCCCTATATAACAAGATGGAGAAAGAGCTCTGAAGGAAAGATACTGGAGTTTAGGTGCAGGTACAGCCAACAAATTATATTGTGATTTTAATTTTACCAGGCAAGTCAGTTAAGTACAAATTCTTATTTTCAAGGAACAGTGGGTTAACTGCCTGGGGCAGAACGACAGATTTGTACCTTGTCAGCTCGGGGATTCGAACTTGCAACGTTTCGGTTACCAGTCCAACGCTCTAACCACTAGTCTACCCTGCCGCCCCAATAATATTCTTGATACGTTAGTGTAGTACTTTTTCAACGCCGATACCGATTATTGGAGGACCAAAAAAAAAACAGATACCGATAGATCGGCCGATTTATAAAAAAAAAAAAAAAAAAAAAAAAAAAAAAATAAATAAAAAATAATAATAATAATAAATAAATAAAAAATAAAAAATAAGAATAAATAAATAAATAAAATAAAATATATAAAAAAAATACCTTTTTGACATTTATTTTTATTTTTATTTGTAATAATGACAGTTACCACAATACTGAATGAACACTTATTTGAACTTAATATAATACATCAATACATTCAATTTAGCCTCAAATAAATAAACATGTTTAATTTGGTTTAGATTGTTTTTGCACTAAGTGTTGGAGAAGAAAGTAATATGTGCCATGTAAAATATGTGGCATGTAAAAAAGCTAACGTTTAAGTTCCTTGCTCAGAACATATCGGTTCTCATGTAACATGAGACTTCAATATTCCAAGGTAAGAGGTTTTGGGTTGTAGTTATAGTATTTATAGTATTCTCTCTATACAATTGGTATTTCATATACCTTTGACTATTGGATGTTCTTATAGGCACTATAGTATTGCCAGTGTAACAGTATAGCTTCCGTCCCCCTCCTTGCCCCTACCTGGGCTCAAACCAGGAACACATCGACAACAGCCACCCTCAAAGCATCGTTACCCATCGCTCCACAAAAGCCGCGGCCCTTGCAGAGCAAGGGGAATAACTACTCCAAGTCTCAGAGCGAGTGATGTTTGAAACGCTATTAGCGCGCACCCAGCTAACTAGCTAGCCATTTCACATTGGTTACACCAGCCATTAGGCTGATAGGCATAAACAGCGCTGTGCTTGCGAAGAACTGCTGGCAAAATGCACGAAAGTGCTGTTTGAATGAATGACTGGCCTGCTGCTGCTCAGTCAGACTGCTCTATCATATCAGACTTAATTATAACATAATAACACACAGAAATACGAGCCGTAGGTCATTAATATGATCGAATCTGAAAACTATCATTTCGAAAACAAAATGTTTATTTCAGTGAAATATAGAACCGTTCGGTATTTTATCTAATGGGTGGCATCCCTAAGTCTAAATATTCTTGTGACATTGCACAGCCTTCAACTTATGTCATAATTACGTAAAATTCTGGCAAATTAGTTTGCAAAGAGCCAGGCTGCCCGAACTGTTGCATATACCCTGACTCTGCGTGCAATGAACGCAAGAGAAATGACACTATTTCCCCTGGTTAATAACCATGTGTATGTGACAAATACAATTTTATTTGATTTTTAATATTGCCTGCTAAACTGGATCAGTAGTTATAACTAGTGTTTATGATTGATTGTTTTTTTATAAGAAGTTTAATGCTTGCTAGCAATTTACCTTGGTTCTACTGCATTTGCGTAACAGGCAGGCTACTCGTAGAGTGCAATGGTTAGAGCATTGGACCAGTTAACTGTAAGGTTGCAAGATTGGATCCCCCGAGCTGACAAGGTGACAATCTGTCGTTCTGCCCCTGAACGAGTCAGTTAACCCACCGTTCCTAGGCCGTCATTGAAAATAAGAATGTGTTCTTAACTGACTTGCCTAGTTAAATAAAGGTATAAAAAAAACTTGAAATTGGCCATTCTGATTAATCAGTCGACTTCTAGTTCTTACAGTATAGCTTCATCTCTGGTTTCCCAGGTTACCAGGATTAGTTGGAGTAGAAGGTAAGTTGATGATGTCAGTGCTGGGTTTCAGTGTTGTGTTGTAGCAACCAAACTAGTTGTGTTAGGTTAAGGTTAGGTTGTTTATGCTCTCTCTCTCTCTGTTAGTAGTGTAGTGTGAAGCATTGTGGTCTCTCTGTCAGTGTTTGTAGTGTGAATGATTCTTGTCTCTCGTGTGAATTATTGTGCTCTCTCTCTGTCAGTGTTTGTAGTGTGAATGATTGTATTTTGGGTTTGTGATGTATTAGTTTTATTCTTGTCTCTGTTTTTCTCACATCTTTGAGTTTCTCTCTGAGTGTTTGACCGCGTGTCAACAGTCGTGTTTCTTAGGGACAAAAGAGCAAACGTAACACACTTCGGCCTAACCACCTCCCTGCCTGAAAGACACACGGCACACACACACACACACACACACACCACTTTCATGGACAGTTGGACACCACACATTATGACAGGTTTTGTCACATACTGTCTGTGGTCAACCTAATGATGAATCCACTTCCCACTTTATAGTTGGAAACTATAACCAGGTGTGAGTGTCTGAAATGCACAGTGAGGAAATGGGCTTTGACCTCAATGTTGTGTACACAGATTTGCAGATCTTATCGCAGGTGCAGCAAAATGCTTGTGTTTCCAACAGTAATACTACCTAACAATACAAAATACACAAGATAAAAACAATGAAATGGAGACATTTCTGAACCAGCAATTGTCTGGAATATAGACTGAGTAAACAACATTAAGAAGACCTGCGCTTTCCATGACATCAACTGATCAGGTGAAAGCTATGATCCCTTATTGACGTCACTTAGATGGAGGGAGAGGAGACAGGTTAAAGAAGCTGTGATCCCTTATTGATGTCACTTAGATGGAGGGGAGGAGACAGGTTAAAGAAGCTGTGATCCCTTATTGATGTCACTTAGATGGAGGGGAGGAGACAGGTTAAAGAAGCTATGATCCCTTATTGATGTCACTTAGATGGAGGGAGAGGAGACAGGTTAAAGAAGCTATGATCCCTTATTGATGTCACTTAGATGGAGGGGAGGAGACAGGTTAAAGAAGCTATGATCCCTTATTGATGTCACTTAGATGGAGGGGAGGAGACAGGTTAAAGAAGCTATGATCCCTTATTGATGTCACTTAGATGGAGGGGAGGAGACAGGTTAAAGAAGCTATGATCCCTTATTGATGTCACTTAGATGGAGGGAGGAGACAGGTTAAAGAAGCTATGATCCCTTATTGATGTCACTTAGATGGAGGGGAGGAGACAGGTTAAAGAAGCTATGATCCCTTATTGATGTCACTTAGATGGAGGGGAGGAGACAGGTTAAAGAAGCTATGATCCCTTATTGATGTCACTTAGATGGAGGGGAGGAGACAGGTTAAAGAAGCTATGATCCCTTATTGATGTCACTTAGATGGAGGGGAGGAGACAGGTTAAAGAAGCTGTGATCCCTTATTGATGTCACTTAGATGGAGGGGAGGAGACAGGTTAAAGAAGCTATGATCCCTTATTGATGTCACTTAGATGGAGGGGAGGAGACAGGTTAAAGAAGCTATGATCCCTTATTGATGTCACTTAGATGGAGGGGAGGAGACAGGTTAAAGAAGCTATGATCCCTTATTGATGTCACTTAGATGGAGGGGAGGAGACAGGTTAAAGAAGCTATGATCCCTTATTGATGTCACTTAGATGGAGGGGAGGAGACAGGTTAAAGAAGCTGTGATCCCTTATTGATGTCACTTAGATGGAGGGGAGGAGACAGGTTAAAGAAGCTGTGATCCCTTATTGATGTCACTTAGATGGAGGGGAGGAGACAGGTTAAAGAAGCTGTGATCCCTTATTGATGTCACTTAGATGGAGGGGAGGAGACAGGTTAAAGAAGCTATGATCCCTTATTGATGTCACTTAGATGGAGGGGAGGAGACAGGTTAAAGAAGCTGTGATCCCTTATTGATGTCACTTAGATGGAGGGGAGGAGACAGGTTAAAGAAGCTATGATCCCTTATTGATGTCACTTAGATGGAGGGGGAGGAGACAGGTTAAAGAAGCTATGATCCCTTATTGATGTCACTTAGATGGAGGGGAGGAGACAGGTTAAAGAAGCTATGATCCCTTATTGATGTCACTTAGATGGAGGGAGAGGAGACAGGTTAAATAAGCTATGATCCCTTATTGATGTCACTTAGATGGAGGGGAGGAGACAGGTTAAAGAAGCTATGATCCCTTATTGATGTCACTTAGATGGAGGGGAGGAGACGGGTTAAAGAAGCTATGATCCCTTATTGATGTCACTTAGATGGAGGGAGAGGAGACAGGTTAAATAAGCTATGATCCCTTATTGATGTCACTTAGATGGAGGGGAGGAGACAGGTTAAAGAAGCTATGATCCCTTATTGATGTCACTTAGATGGAGGGGAGGAGACAGGTTAAAGAAGCTATGATCCCTTATTGATGTCACTTAGATGGAGGGAAGCAGGTTAAAAGCTATGATCCCTTATTGATGTCACTTAGATGGAGGGGAGGAGACAGGTTAAAGAAGCTATGATCCCTTATTGATGTCACTTAGATGGAGGGAGAGGAGACAGGTTAAATAAGCTATGATCCCTTATTGATGTCACTTAGATGGAGGGGAGGAGACAGGTTAAAGAAGCTGTGATCCCTTATTGATGTCACTTAGATGGAGGGGAGGAGACAGGTTAAAGAAGCTATGATCCCTTATTGATGTCACTTAGATGGAGGGGAGGAGACAGGTTAAAGAAGCTATGATCCCTTATTGATGTCACTTGTTAAATCCACTTCAATCAGTGCAGATGGAGGGGAGGAGACAGGTTAAATACATATTTTTAAGCCTTGAGAAAATTGAGACCTGGATTGTGTTTGTGTGCCATTCAGAGGGTGAATGTGCAAGATACAATATAGAAGTGCTTTTGAACAGGGTATGGTAGTAGGTGCCAGTTTGTGTCAAGAACTGCAATGATGCAGGGGTTTTCACACTCAACAGTTTCCTGTGTGTATCAAGAATTGTCCTCCAGCCAACTTGACAATACTGTGGGAAGCATTGGAGTCAACATGGTGCTTGCCTACGGAGCTGTGAGGGGAACGGCACCTCAGGACCTCCAGGCTCTGATCAGGCCCTACACCCTAACAAGGGCACTGCGTTCATCCACCTCTGGCCTGCTCGCCTCCCTACCACTGAGGAAGTCAGTTCCCGCTCAGCCCAGTCAAAACTGTTCGCTGCTCTGGCTCCCCAATGGTGGAACAAACTCCTCACGACGCCAGGACAGCGGAGTCAATCACCACCCTCCGGAGACACCTGAAACCCCACCTCTTTGAGGAATACCTAGGATAGGATAAAGTAATCCTTCTCACCCCCTTAAAAGATTTAGATGCACTATTGTAAAGTGGCTGTTCCACTGGATGTCATGAGGTGAATGCACCAATTTGTAAGTCGCTCTGGATAAGAGCGTCTGCTAAATTACTTAAATGTAAATGTAAATGTAACATGGGCCAGCATCCCTGTGGAACACTTTTGACACCTTGTAGAGTTCATGCCCCGACGAATTGAGGCTGTTCTGAGGGCAAATGGTGTGTAAGGACAGTATATGAATTGAAACGATGCGTACAGCAGTAGTTATATAGGATGAGCCATGATTAGAATACAGTATATACATATAAAGTGGGTTAAACAGTATGTAAACATTATTCAAGTGACCAGTGTTCACTGACTCTATGGACATAGGGCAAAGTCTTTTAAGGTGCAGGGTAGAGGGCTGGGTGGTAGCTGGATATAAACAGTGACTAAGGTTCAGGGCATCGTACTGGGCGGAGGGCGGCTAGTGGTGACTCTCCAGAGGGTAGTGAGGTCTGCACAACGCATCACCGGGGCAAATGACCTGCCCTCCAGGACACCTACACCACCCGATGTCACAGGAAGGCCATAAAGATCATCAAGGACAACTACCACCCGAGCCACTGCCTGTTCACCCCGCTATCATCCAGAAGGAGAGGTCAGTACAGGTGCATCAAAGCTGGGACCGAGAGACTGAAAAACAGCTTCTATCTCAAAGCCATCCGACTGTTAAACAGCCACCACTAACATTGAGTGGCTGCTGCCAACACACTGTCATTGACACTGACTCAACTCCAGCCACTTTAATAATGAGAATTGATGGGAATTGATGTAAAATATATCACTAGCCACTTTAAACAATGCTACTTAATATAATGTTTACATACCCTACATTATTCATCTCATATGTATACGTATATACTGTACTCTATATCATCTACTGCATCTTTATGTAATACATGTATCACTAGCCACTTTAAACTATGCCACTTTGTTTACATACTCAGCTCATATGTATATATTGTACTCGATACCATCTACTGCATCTTGCCTATGCCGCTCTGTACCATCACTCATTCATATATCTTTATGTACATATTCTTTATCCCTTTACACTTGTGTGTATAAGATAGTCGTTTTGGAATTGTTAGTTAGATTACTTGTTGGTTATTACTGCATTGTCGGAACGAGAAGCACAAGCATTTCGCTACACTCGCATTAACATCTGCTAACCATGTGTATGTGACAAATAAAATGATATTTTATTTTGATTTGTTTAACAGTCTGATGGTCTGGAGATAGAAGCTGTTTATCGATGTTTCGGTCCCAGCTTTGATACACCTGTACTGTCTCCTTGGGGGTCAGGGTTATTTTCTATTTGTGTACTGAGTCTCTGGTAAGAAAGTTCCTCTGGGGTCATCTGAGGGGTGTTTGACAGAGGTGTATGTGTTGTAGGAAAGCTGCTTGTTTTCCTAGATAGTTTTCCCACTGTAGGGATGCTGAGGTAAAACAGTTTACAAAGAAATACCCCTTTTCTCCCCACTTTTATGATATGCTATTGGTCGTAAGTCTTGTCCTATCGCTGCAACTCCCATACGCTCTGGAGGCGAAGGTCGAGAGCCATGCGCCCTCCGAACCGCGACCCTGCCAAGCCGCGCTGCTTCTTGACACACTGCTCGCTTAACCTGGAAGCCAGCCGCACCAATGTGTCAGAGGAAACACTGTACAACTAGCGACCGTGTCAGCGTGCACACGCCCGGCCCGCCACAGGAATCGCTAGATCGCGATGGGACAAAACCCTCCCATAACCCGGACTGCGCGGGGATAATTTTGTACCGCCTCATTGGTCTCCTGGTCACAGACGGCTGCGACACAGCCCGGGATATAATCCGGGTCTGTAGTGGCGCCCCAAGCACTGCGGTGCAGTGCCTTACATGCCTACCACACCGCTCGCATGCACGAGCGCTGCAAAATACATCTCTACATGTTATTCAGTCATTGCACCCACACTGCTCGCGCAGCGCGTCAACCAGTGTCTGTGTAGCCAGGTGCTAAAATATAACTTATTATTTGTGATGCTTAATGCGCTGCAAGTTCTGCCTCTCCCATCTCCTCATTGGTTTTTAGGAGCATATACCCACGTGGGTTATTGAAAGATGAACTGAGGTCCACAATTCAGTCGGTGGTGTTAATGTACCTTTAAAGTTGGTTGTCAATCGCCATATATAGTCCAATGAAGAAGAACCCTGAAGGAGGATAGATGACTAGAAACAATTCAGTTGACCGTTTTGTGTGGATTAATTGTCGGAGTAGAGGACCTTGTGCATTTAAGGTAAAATAACTCAGTGTTTATATCCCAGGACAAATTAGCTAGCAACAGCAAGCCAGCTAAATAAGACATTCGCCAGCTAGCTAAATTGCCATAAATGTTTAATGCTTTTCGAACTGTCCCCAAATTAATTCAGTTGGTTCCAAGTTTTGATATTTCAACTTGCGTTTCCTGGTCGCATCTGGTGTGGGGGGGACAAAGTCAACGTGCGCACGATGGTGCACGCCGACTGTCTGGTCAGCATCTTAGACCGCTGTGCCACTCGGGAGGCCTGTACTTAAGGTTTTCAATGTCAGTATGACTTCCTGTTGAACCTGTAAACAGGAGACGTTGTCATGGTAACACAGGCCTGCCACAGAACCCCATCCCGTGACATCATCACTCAGCAGAGCACAGCTTCCACCTAGGGAGCCATGGCAACCCTGTAAGCACCCATATCAACAGTCAGTGTAGATTACAATACACACACAATCTCCTGCTTTATCCACCATTCCATCGGTCTCTCTCACTCTCTCCGAGAGCCAGTTTGTCCTTCTCTGTTACTATAAATAGGGTTAAATAAGTATCTAACCAGCACTAGTTTTCCCATGACATCACTGCTGTTTTATGTTCTGGCTACAGAAAGGATCTCAAAATAGTCCTGTCCAGGGGAGGGAGAGAGAGAGGGAAAGAGTGAATGAGAATGAGATCATGAGGAAAATAATGTGGTTGTTAATGAATTGAAGGTGTTATTTACTTAGGCATGTAAGTTGGGTCAATTCACTCAAATCATTGTGGCATTACTATACTATGAAAAAGGTTGCCTCTGACCAACACTGGCTGTAAAATCAATATCAAACTGAATGTCTGTGTGCTGTCTCATTTTCTATCTCTCTCTCTCTCCCTCTAGCTCTCTCTCTCTCCCTCTAGCTCTCTCTCTCTCCCTCTAGCTCTCTCTCTCTCTCTCCCTCTAGCTCTCTCTCTCTCTCTCCCTCTAGCTCTCTCTCCCTTGCTCTCTCGAGCTCTCGCTCTAGCTTTCTCTCTCTCTACCTTGCTCTCTCTAGCTCTCCCTCTAGCGCTCTCTCTCTAGCTCTCCCTCTAGCGCTCTCTCTCTCTCCCTTGCTCTCTCGAGCTCTCGCTCTAGCTTTCTCTTACTTGCTCTCTTTCTCTCATTCTATTTATCACAGCTCTCTTACACACACACACACACACACACACACACACACACACACACACACACACACACACACACACACACACACACACACACACACACACACACACACACACACACACTTGTCTTGTAGTTCTGGCTGATATGGTGAGTGGAGCTGTGCATTACTAGTGACAGCGCTAGGAGAGGCTGACTGACTCCATAATGTTCTTAACCACAAGCACCAAGTTCTGTGATTCTTTCTGCCTTTGTTTACCCATGGTCCTTTGGGAACTCGTTGAGTGCCTGTGATTTTTAGACTTTGTTTTTGTGTGTTTTTTTTTCTTCTTGCGCGCATATTTGTGATGTTCCTGTACGTTTAGTGAAGGTCTCCTGAGGAACGCAGACTGGTGCCCTGTTTGTCTCATCTCTTTCTCTTTACTCAGTTAGGCTGAGGTCCTGAGTGCCTGCCTGCCAGGGTGAAGGCTACGTCTCTGTCTGTCTCTCAATATTTATTTTTACTTTTGTACTCTTTCGCGCTCAGATATATACAAAAATACACTGTTTCCTGTCTGATTACCCTGAGTTCCTTTTTCTGTGGCTGATGTTTCTGGCCTCGTGGGTCAAATGGCACCAATTTGGCATCGGCTGGTTTAATTAACAATAGTTGCACGTATGTTTTTGTGGGTGTGTGTCATGTCAGTGTAAGAGGAAACGGCCCTGTAGAGTAGAGGCCGATCAGATCAGTGTTCACTGCAAGTGGCGACTACCAATTAGCCTCGTCAACACACTGAGCGTGGTTACATGCACACAATAATACGATGACTGTGGATTGTCAGATTAATATGATGGTTTAAAATAGAGGTCGACCGATTAATCGGAATGGCCGATTTTAATTTGGTCCGATTTTTAAAGTTTTCATAACAATCGGAAATCGGTATTTTTGGGCGAGGATTATTATTATTATTATGTATAATTTTTTACACCTTTATTTAATCTTTATTTAACTAGGCAAGTCAGTTAAGAACACATTATTATTTTCAATGACTGCCTAGGAACAGTGGGTTAACTGCCTTGTTCAGGGGCAGAATGACAGATTTTCACCTTGTCAGCTCAGGGGATCCAGTCTTGCAACCTTAACTAGTCCAACGCAATAATGACCTGCCTCTCTCTCGTTGCACTCCACAAGGAGTTACGTGAATGCAGTAAGCCAAGGTAAGTTGCTAGCTAGCATTAAACTTATAAAAAAACAATCAATCATAATCACTAGTTAACTACACATGGTTGATGATATTATCTAGCGTGTCCTGCGTTGCATATAATCTGACTGAGCATACAAGTATCTGACTGAGTGGTGGTAGGCAGAAGCAGGCGCGTAAACATGAATTCAAACAGCACTTTTGTGTGTTTTGCCAGTAGTTCTTCGTTGTGCGTCAAGCATTGCGCTGTTTATGACTTCAAGCCTATCAACTCCCGAGATGAGGCTCGTGTAACCGAAGTTAAATGGCTAGCATATTAGCGTGCGCTAATTGTCGTTGTGTTGCTGGTTCGAGCCCAGGAAGGAGCGAGGAGAGGGACGGAAGCTATACTGTTACACTGGCAATACTAAAGTGCCTATCAGAACATCCAATAGTTAAAGGTTAATGAAATACAAATGGTAGAGAGAGAAATAGTCCTATAATACCTATAATAACTAGAACCTAAAACTTCTTACCTGGGAATATTGAAGACTCGTGCTAAAAGGAACCACCAGCTTATATTAAGTTAAAATAAGTGTTAATTCAGTATTGTCGTAATTGTCATTATTACAAATAAAATCAAAATCGGACGATTTATCGGCATCGGCTTTTATGGCCCTCCAATAATCGGTTGAAAAATCATAATCGGTCGACCTCTAGTTTAAAACGTTTACATGCTTTGCAAGAATAATAATTTTCCTAATAATCCTGTTTCCAGGGACACATCTGAAATCGGGCTTCCTGATGGGATTTAAATCACCAATCAGAATGAACACTACCACCGCGACCATGTTATTGTGGGGAAACCTATTTCATTCTGAGTTCAGATATGTGAAAACTGACTTCAGTTTTTACCAATGCTGACACATGCACTAATAACCCACTGGACTGCCAATTTAAGCTGTTTACATGTCCTGATCATTTGAAAGATTGCTCAGAAAACCAGGTGTTTTAATCGGCATGTGCTTGATCTCTGGTTAAAATCCCTGAGCCAACTTGGTGAAACATCTGTCGGTGTCATGTAAATGTGACTATTTCCATACTCGGCCTACTGCCATAGTTTAATATCAGTGTAATATCCAATTATTAGTGTGCTTGTAAACATCCTCAGCGACTGTATCAGAACATAACTAGAGGGCAATGTGTACTATAGTAGGACAAGCCGTCTCATTACCAGCTCTGTCTGCTTCCCCAATGGCACCCCATTCTCTTTCTAGTGCACTATTGACCAGGGCCCGGGCATATGACCAGGGCATATGGAGTCACTGTATTTTTGAGACTTCTAGGCCAGTGGTTCCCAACCCTTTTGGGTTACTGTACCACCACGGTACATTGTGCTCTGCACAGAGTAGCCCTGAACTACCTCCTGGTTTGATACTTTTTAACCAGTAAGCCTATGGTCTCATGGTTCTACTACACCCTGTGGGTCATCCTAGTACCCCTGGATGGGAAATGCTGATCTAGGCCTACATCAGATCAGAGCAACTTTCATGCCCGTGTGATGGTGCCTCTTTAAGCTTGGCGACAACTAGGCTAGGACACTGGCTGTAGGGGACATATTTCAACGTAATCCCTGCTTACTATTTACCCTTTTGAGCCAGTGCTGCTCCTCCCTGTGTGATAGCATCTATGTTATCTACAACAATGTGCAGTCGGTTTGTGTACGTGTCTGTATGTGTTCACAGTTCACACGAGTGTGTTTGAAATGTGTTTTACGGTGATGCCAACATACGGTGTTCTCTTGTGATAACATGTAGAGATTTGATAACAGGGCTGTGGCATCTTAAAACATGGCAAAGTAATGGTGTGTGTGTTTTGAGGGAGGCTGGGCGACTCCCACTCCATTCCTTTGAAATGTGTAAGCCACAAGGTCCCGATAAGAACAGGGTTTGTACGGTCATGGAAATCCTGGAAAGGTCATGGAATTTTAAAATGGTGTTTTTCATGCCTGGACAAGTTTTGGACAAGTCATTGAAATTAATTTAATTATTTCGGTTGTCATTTATTTAGGCACAGTTTTTAAACATCTCATCAATCAAATACAAATATCGGCCAGGATCGGAATGACACTTGAGCGTCTCTGAGACAGTCGGACATTGCAACAGCTGGTAGGCCTTGCCTATGAAATTTAATAGAGAACCGACTAGGTAGTCAGTTCAAAACGTACAGTATCTTGTCACCTAGCTAGTTAACTCTCTAGTCAACTTTAAACTATTGTTTTTGATGAAATTAATGATTAGTTTTGCCATTGAATTAGTTGGTAGTTCTGGTACTGGTTCTGACTGACATTTACACTTAAATCAATCTGTGGCCACTGTAGATTTGGATGAAATTAGATTCATTTTGCCATAGAATTAATTGGTAGTTGTTTCCATGGCAATGAATCTAATCATATGAATCAAAATAATAATTAGTGAATCGTGAACATCAATTTTAGGAAAATAATATTAGATGTAGCCTTTCTTTTGTATTAAGTGGCTTCAACTTGTTTTGGGCATCCAATGCATGGACATTGCAATTCCATAGATGCTAGTCAGCCTGCAAAGTAAACACTTCCAAGATAAGCATGACTAAACTAGAAAAGGTACGTTTCCTAAAGGAATTGTGTGGCCTTGCTTCAGATAAATAAAACCTACCATGGCCATTTAATCTTTGAAACATTGAATGAGCAAATTATTTAAAAAGGCAAATTATTTGGTTGCAATGTTTTTCATGAAGGGTGGCCATCTTCCAGGAGAGCTAATGTGTGTGCAGGCTTTTACTCCTCTCCCCCTCAAACAAACCACATTTTAGAAATGAGCTGCTCAACCGGACCTTGATGAACTGGCTCTGAGCAGGGCTGGTTCAAAATCCTGCACAGCCGATAGCTCTCCAGACTGAGGGTTGGCCATTTTGTTTTATACAGATATTCTAATTGGTCGATCACATTCCTCATACTTTTTATATGTATATGGAGACGCCGCCCATTGTGAGTCATGGAAATGTTAAAACACCTTCAATGTAAATCCCTGTTTAGGGGACCTGCTTGGTTCTGGTACTGGTTCTGACTGACATTTTCACTTAAATCAATCTGTGGACACCGTAGATTAAAAGGGCTTGCGATCACACTGGTTCCCACGGACATAGAAGTATATTTTTTGAGCCTGTGTGATGTAGATGTGAAATGTGAAACCACTTGAAGCTGGGATGTTCGCTCTTAACTTTCTAAATGTGTTGTTCAACTGTCCATCTCCTGGCTGAACCCTACGTCACAGCCGTTGACAAAGCACATACCAGCGATCCTTACATCTTAGGACAGGACAGGTTGGTTTAGTCAATATAACACATTCAGAAATGGATTTATAATCTAACATAATTCATTGATTTTGAACAAAAACACTTTCTGTGATTAATATGAGATGAAAGGAGTTCCTAACACTCTACACAAACCGAACGTATTGCATTGCAAAATAAATACATGTTATTCAATCATTGCACCCACACTGCTTGCCAACGAGTGTCTGCGATTTTATGTGTGGATTAATTGTTGGAGTAGAGGACCTTGTGCATTTCAGGTAAAATAACAACTCAACGTTTATATCCCAGGACAAATTAGCTAGCAACAACAAGCCAGCTAAATAAGACAAATTCGCCAGGTAGCTAAATTGGCGTAAATGTTTAATGCTTTTCGACCTGTCCCCAAATTAATATAATTGGTTGAGTTTGTTTTGATATTTCAACCTGCGTGTCGTGATCGTGTTTGGTGTGGGCACAAAATCTATTTGTGCATGACGCCAGGCGTCCGGTTTGGTTCTGGTGTCATTAGTTCAGGAGCCAAGCCAGAACTCTGTGTGACTTTCACAATGGTAGGGGCAGGTGTTTAGACTTTTTGAAAATATATATTAGAAAAATAATTTTCTCTAACACTAAACATACACATGTATTTTACAGTTATAAGGAAGGTGAAATGTTGTAGTTAGCGGCTTTATCATTTAGATTATTCTATATATGTTATCCGTACAGTTTTGTTGAATAGGAACTATGTCATAAAACACAATTAATTTTCACATCATATTTGTACAATGTACTTGAGCTTGTATCCTCAAGTGACTACACCTCAGCACTTTATAACTATTTTTTAGCAGAAAGGTGAGATTTTAACCTTTCTTGGAGTATGCAGCATTATTAATTGTTGACTGTCCTCTCACGATAAATAATTACTTTAGAGGATTACCTAGATTACATGTAGTTACATTTAAAAGTTAAGTCACGGAAAAATCATAAAATTCCATCTGTCAAGATGTGTATGAACCCTGTAAGAAATAGCAGACATGGAGACTGAACACTCCTTACGGGCACAAGCTAATGTCAGCCCAATACCGTAGAAACAGAAGGTTACAGACACAACACAACACAGGGTGATTCCTATTCAGTCTAGCTGCAGACACAGCCATTTAGGTCTATGATGAGGGTTTTTGTATTTGGTCTCAGCCATCCCAGCCAATCTCAATGTGAGAGAGAAAGTCATCAACAAAAGACTCCCCTGTCACTCTAGCCCAGGTCCAATCAGCTGGGTGGCTCAGGAGAGAGGGAGAGACTGGGAGGAGAGAATGGGATGGAGGGATAGTGTGCTGTAAGGACACACTCCATGCTGGGATTAAGGCTAACTGTTTTTATCTGACTATTGACTAATGAGCAGCTCTCTCAAACTGAATTTGTGTGGAATCCATCAAATATTCACAACCGCTCACACCAGTCCTGTGTGTGTCCGTCCGACCTTGTCTGCATACCATTTGAGAGAGGAGGGAAGTGAGAGAGAGAATGGGTAGGCTAATGTAACCTTTTTCTGTTGAAGAGAGAGAGGATCACTGAAACATGTGAAAGAAACTAAAGTGAGAGCAAGTGTGTGTGTGTGTGTGTGTGTGTGTGTGTGTGTGTGTGTGTGTGTGTGTGTGTGTGTGTGTGTGTGTGTTCCTCTGTAAGTGTCTTCTCCAGATGGATGACTATAAAACCGTGGAGGAGGGTTGTGATGGTCAGTGTGTGTTCTGTGACCACTGACCCCCAGTCTCTGGCTGGGTGCTAATTGGCTCCAGATGCTGGAGTATATGTGGAATGTATATTACTGTACTTTGACTTATCATTTGCTGTGAACCAGAACTAAAATAATTGGTCTCTGGGATAATATAGATATATTTGATAGATATTTGATATATTTGATAGATTTGATAGATGTTTGGAAGCACAGTTATAGAGATTGGAATTTGTGGCTTATTCCAATGGAGTATTAGGCCTACCATATAGATGCTGATATCTTGAGAAATGCATCTTAGGAAGTGAGTAGATTATGACTACCATCAATGTATTTACATGCATCATTTCCAATCTCATATATATATAATATTTTTTTGCATTTATTTTATGTATTTATTTACACACTGCTCAAAAAAATAAATGGAACACTTAAACAACACAATGTAACTCCAAGTCAATCACACTTCTGTGAAATCAAACTGTCCACTTAGGAAACAACACAGATTGACAATAAAATTCACATGCTGTTGTGCAAATGTAATAGACAACAGGTGGAAATGATAGGCAATTAGAAAGACACCCCCAATAAAGGAGTGGTTCTGCAGGTGGTGACCACTTCTCAGTTCCTATGCTTCCTGGCTGATGTTTTGATTGCAGGTGGTGCTTTCACTCTAGTGGTAGCATGAGACTGAGTCTACAACCAACACAAGTGGCTCAGGTAGTGCAGCTCCTCCAGGATGGGACATCAATGCGAGCTGTGGCAAGAAGGTTTGCTGTGTCTGTGACCGATTAATTAGTATTTTTGGATGCCAATTTTTTATTTATTTATTTAAAAAAGGTTATTATTTTTTGATTATTATGAAATATATATTTTTTACAACTTTATTTAATGAGGCAAGTCAGTTAAGAACACATTCATATTTTAAATGACGGCCTAGGAGCAGTGGGTTAACCGCCTTGTTCAGGGGCAGAACGGCAGATTTTTACCTTGTCAGCTCGGGGATTCAAATTTACTGTTAACTAGTTCAACGCTCTAACCACCTGCCTCACGAGGAGCCTGCCTCTTATGCGAATGCAGTAAGAAGCCAAGGTAAGTTGCTAGCTAGCATTAAACTTATCTTATAAAAAACAATCAATCATAATCACTAGTTAACTACACATGGTTGATATTACTAGTGTATCTAGTGTGTCCTGCGTTGCATTTAATCGATGCGGTGCACATTCGTGAAAAGGACTGTCGTTGCTCCAACGTGTACCTAACCATAAACACCAATGCCTTTCTTAAAATCAATATACAGAAGTATATATTTTTAAACCTGCATATTTAGCTAAAAGACCTCCAGGTTAGCAGGCAATATTAACCAGGCGAAATTGTGTCACTTCTCTTGCGTTCATTGCAGGCTCGTACGCATTCATTCAAACAGCACTTGCGTGCGATTTGCCAATAGCTCTTCGCAATGCTTCAAGCATATCAACTCCCGAGATGAGGCTGGTGTAACCGATGTGAAATGGCTAGCTAGTAAGCTCGCACTAATAGTGTTTCAAACGTCACTCGCTCTGAGACTTGGAGTAGTTGTTCCCCTTGCTCTGCATGGGTAAAGCTAGTTCGAGGGTAACGCTGCTTAGCGGCGAGGAGAGGGATGGAAGCTATACTGTTACACTGGCAATACTTAAGTGCCTATAAGAACATCCAATAGTCAAAAGTATATGAAATACAAATGGTATAGAGAGAAATTGTCCTATGATTCCTATAATAACTACAACCTAAAACGTCTTACCTGGGAATATTGAAGACTCATGTTAAAATGAACCACCAGCTTTCATATGTTGTCATGTTCTGAGCAAGGAACTTAAACGTTAGCTTTTTACATGGCAAATATTGCACTTTTTACTTTCTTCTCCAACACTGTTTTTGCATTATTTAAACCAAATTCAACATGTTTCATTATTTTATTTGAGTCTAAATAGATTTTTAAAAATGTATTATATTAAGTTAAAATATGTGTTCATTCATTATTGTTGTTATTGTCTTTACAAATGACAAATAAATATTTTTAAAAACGGCCAATTTAATCGGGATAGGCTTTTTTGGTATCGGCGTTGAAAAATCATAATCGGTCAACCTCTATTCTAAATACCAGCAAGTAACCCCACACCATCACACCACCTCCTCCATGCTTCACGGTGGGAACCACACATGCAGAGATCATCCTTCCACCTACTCTTCATCTCACAAAGACACAGCGGTTGGAACCAAAAATCTCTAATTTGGACTCATTAGACCAAAGGACTGATTTCCACCCGTCTCTTTTTCTTATTGGTGGCCCTTTAATATTGGTTTCTTTGCAGCAATTCGACCAATGCCTGATTCATGCAGTCTCTTCTGAACAGTTGATGTTGAGATATCTGTTACTTGAGCTCTGTGAAACATTTATTTGGGCTGCAATTTCTGAGGCTGGTAACTCTCGAATGAATGTATCCTCTGCAGCAGAGTTAGCTCTGGGTCTTCCTTTCCTGTGGCGGTCCTCATGAGAGCCAGTTTCATCATGGCGCTTGATGGTTTTTGCGACTGCACTTGAAGAAACTTCCTGAAATGTTCCGTACTGACTGACCTTCATGTTTAAAGCAATGACGGACTGTCGTTGCTCTTTGCTGTTAGAGCTGTTCTCGCCATAATATGTCCTTGGTATTTTACCAAATAGGGCTATCTTTTGTATCCCAACCCTAACTTGTGGGGGGGTCTTCTTCAGTGGCAGGGAGACTAGTCAGGATCGAGGTAAAGATGAATGGCGCAAAGTAGAGCGAGACCCTTGATGAAAACCTGCTCCAGAGTGCTCAAGACCTCAGACTGGGGCGAAGGTTCACCTTCCAACAGGACAATCCTAAGCACACAGCCAAGACGATGCAGGAGTGGCTTCGGGATAAGTCTCTGTATACAGTATTTTGCAATATTTTTTTGTCCCATCCTTCACCTACCCTCAACCCCTCTCATTTATTTCTGAAGACCATCCAGTTTTGATTTCTAAATGACATATTTTTCAACTGTGCTGGAAGTGGGCAACTTTACCAAAAGCTTTCTTTTTTTTGTGTGTCTGTGTAATCTTCAGCACCCCCTGGTGTTGGACAGTGGTAACACGTGAGATGCTGCCATCACCAGGACATTAATTGGTGTAGCCTGCCACCTTGTGGCAAAAATGTGCAGGTGCAAATGTATTGTGTTTCTGCCATAAAATCTGGAATCTTACAATATCAATCCCTGTCTGTTAGAAAGTTTCAGATGATCCATAACTTGATACCAGAGGAATTAGTGAGCTAATCTACATATACATGTTGTATATTGATCCAGTGTGATGTGTAACAGTCAGTTCTTACTGAAGTGATCTTGTAGAGTGATTGTGATCTATCTGTAGCCTACATTCCCCTCTGCTCCTGTGATCAATGCTTAATAATGACCTCGTAGAGATTATCCAGCCTAATCCTAATTCATCCTTTCATCTCTCCCTCCCGTTTTCTCCCCATCTACCTCATTGTCCCTCTTTTCTCCTGTTTGATCTCCCCATTTCTTTCTCCTCCTCCTATCTGTCTTTCCCTCATCCTCCCATCCTTCCCCCACTCCCCTCTGTACAGAATATCAAACGGCTGTTTCCTGATGAGGTAGGTTGTGTGGATCCAACATTATCTCAGTGATCTGATTCTTGGTTGCATCTCATCTCACCCTACCCTGTAGCCAACTTCCAACCCCCTGCCCCTCCAACACTAACACCCCATAATATCCCCACTACAGTCCCTGGTTCGAATCCAGGCTGGTTTTTGGGAGTCCCATAGGGCAATGCACAATTGCGTTTGGGGGGAGGGGGGGGGTTACTAAGATATTATTTTAGTAATTGGGTATGATTAGCTCTTGCAAATGGCTTGCCAGCTACCTGTGTTTGTGAACATAGCACGTCCCTAACCTTAATGGGTCATCATCCATGCTTCACACAGCTCCTGTGTCATTGTGCAGCTACTTACCAGTGCTCTGGTGTCCCTGCGCTGTCATCTTCACACTAACAGCAGCTACACAGGCAATAATTAGTGTTTTATTCTGTGCAATAATTAGTGTTGTACTCTGTACAATAATTAGTGTTGTACTCTGTACAATAATTAGTGTTGTACTCTGTACACTAGAATGAGATGGAGGATCAGATTACCTTGTCATCTGTTTGGAGGAAACTGGGATGTTCATGATTTCACTCTGATCAAATCAAAATCAAATCAAATTTGATTTATATAGCCCTTCGTACATCAGCTGATATCTCAAAGTGCTGTACTGATCCTGTTTCATCTTGTTCACACATGAATGGAGCTCTCTGTCAGCTCCAGCCAAGGTGTTTCAGAGTGATGTTTAGTCGTCCATGATGTCTGAACATCCACTGGAGTCTGATGCCCAATCCCAAATCAACTCTGACCTTGCCCTGACCTCTCCAATCCAAGAGGTCAGGTTGATCTGGAATTACCCTAATATGACCCTGCGTGACCTCTGACCCCTGGCATTTGACCCCCTGCAGTTGGAGCGTTTCACCAGTATGAGGATGAAGAAAGACAAGGAGAAGCCTCATGCTCCTGCACAGCGCCACTCCAGCACTGCCCACTACGAGGTGCCTGCCCAGGAGGCCATGCTGCACGACCACCCTGACGAATACGTTCTGGAACTCTTCGAACAGATGCTGGTGAGAGAGAGGGTTAAACACAGAGATGCTGGTGAGAGAGAGGGTTAAATAGAGATGCTGGTGAGAGAGAGGGTTAAATAGAGATGCTGGTGAGAGAGAGGGTTAAACACAGAGATGCTGGTGAGAGAGAGGGTTAAACACAGAGATGCTGGTGAGAGAGAGGGTTAAACACAGAGATGCTGGTGAGAGAGAGGGTTAAATAGAGATGCTGGTGAGAGAGAGGGTTAAACACAGAGATGCTGGTGAGAGAGAGGGTTAAACACAGAGATGCTGGTGAGAGAGAGGGGTAAACACAGAGATACTGGTGAGAGAGAGGGGTAAACACAGAGATGCTGGTGAGAAAGAGGGTTAAACACAGAGATGCTGGCGAGAGAGGGTTAAACACAGAGATGCTGGTGAGAGAGAGGGTTAAACACAGAGATGCTGGTGAGAGAGAGGGTTAAACACAGAGATGCTGGTGAGAGAGAGGGTTAAACACAGAGATACTGACTCGGTAGAGGCTGGTGAGAGAGAGGGTTAAACACAGAGCTACTGGTGAGAGAGAGGGTTAAACGCAGAGATGCTGGTGAGAGAGAGGGTTAAACACAGAGATACTGACTCGGTAGAGGCTGGTGAGAGAGAGGGTTAAACACAGAGATGCTGGTGAGAGAGAGGGTTAAACACAGAGATGCTGGTGAGAGAGAGGGTTAAACACAGAGATGCTGGTGAGAGAGAGGGTTAAACATGGAGATACTGACTCGGTAGAGGCTGGTGAGAGAGAGAAAGGATAAGGATGTGTATGAGTGTGGACCAAGCGTGTGTGAACTGTAGGTTGTTGTGGGATGCTCACTCTACGACCCCCAGGTGGATATGAACCTGAATGACGAGAAGCAGCGGCCTCTGCGGGCGAAAGACATCTCCATCAAACGAGAGATGGTTTCCCAGTACCTCCACACATCCAAAGCTGTGAGTAACAAAAGCTGTGTTACTGGGATAACATCCGTATAGCAGTAGACTTAGGACAGCGGTAACCTGTCCTCTCTATGCCCAATGTACCAATACCACGGGGGTGATAGGGTCAGAGCCAGAAGGAGTGTTCCAGGTCAGCCATGATGTACATCCAGGAGTTGAGGATGGAGCCCAGAGACACACAGCTCCTGGGCTGTCTGGAGTCTCTCCGTGTCTCCCTCAACAACAACCCTGTCAGCTGGGTGCAGAACTTTGGAGACGAGGGCCTGGCTCTGCTGCTCAACATCATGAGGAAGATCCAAGAGGAGAAGGATGAGTACCCGTAAGATATCCACACCCTCGTACGCCGTGGCCTTCTGCAGTCGATGTGCTAGTCCCCTGTTTCGTATGTCAACCCTTGCCCATGCAGTAATGCACCTTCACCTTTCCTGTCGTATAGGAATATGGGTGTGAAGTGTCAACACGAGATTGTGCGCTGTCTCAAAGCCTTCATGAACAACAAGTATGGTCTGAAGGCCATGTTGACGTCTGCCGAGGGCATCCCTCTGCTGGTCCGAGCCATCAACCCCCGGGTCCCTCACATGATGGTGGATGTGGTCAAACTGCTCTCGGCCATCTGCATCCTGGAACACCCTGACAACCTGTACGTACGTGTGTGTGTGTGTGTACAAAACATTAAGAACACCTGATCTTTCCATGACATAGACTGACCAGGTGAATCCAGGTGAAATAAGCTATGATCCCTTATTGATGTCACTTAGATGGAGGGAGAGGAGACAGGTTAAAGAAGCTATGATCCCTTATTGATGTCACTTAGATGGAGGGAGAGGAGACAGGTTAAAGAAGCTATGATCCCTTATTGATGTCACTTAGATGGAGGGAGAGGAGACAGGTTAAAGAAGCTATGATCCCTTATTGATGTCACTTAGATGGAGGGAGAGGAGACGGGTTAAAGAAGCTATGATCCCTTATTGATGTCACTTAGATGGAGGGAGAGGAGACAGGTTAAAGAAGCTATGATCCCTTATTGATGTCACTTAGATGGAGGGAGAGGAGACAGGTTAAATAAGCTATGATCCCTTATTGATGTCACTTAGATGGAGGGGAGGAGACAGGTTAAAGAAGCTGTGATCCCTTATTGATGTCACTTAGATGGAGGGGAGGAGACAGGTTAAAGAAGCTATGATCCCTTATTGATGTCACTTAGATGGAGGGAGAGGAGACAGGTTAAAGAAGCTATGATCCCTTATTGATGTCACTTAGATGGAGGGAGAGGAGACAGGTTAAAGAAGCTATGATCCCTTATTGATGTCACTTAGATGGAGGGAGAGGAGACAGGTTAAAGAAGCTATGATCCCTTATTGATGTCACTTAGATGGAGGGAGAGGAGACGGGTTAAAGAAGCTATGATCCCTTATTGATGTCACTTAGATGGAGGGAGAGGAGACAGGTTAAATAAGCTATGATCCCTTATTGATGTCACTTAGATGGAGGGGAGGAGACAGGTTAAAGAAGCTGTGATCCCTTATTGATGTCACTTAGATGGAGGGGAGGAGACAGGTTAAAGAAGCTGTGATCCCTTATTGATGTCACTTAGATGGAGGGGAGGAGACAGGTTAAAGAAGCTGTGATCCCTTATTGACGTCACTTAGATGGAGGGGAGGAGACAGGTTAAAGAAGCTATGATCCCTTATTGATGTCACTTAGATGGAGGGGGAGGAGACAGGTTAAAGAAGCTGTGATCCCTTATTGATGTCACTTAGATGGAGGGGAGGAGACAGGTTAAAGAAGCTGTGATCCCTTATTGACGTCACTTAGATGGAGGGGAGGAGACAGGTTAAAGAAGCTGTGATCCCTTATTGATGTCACTTAGATGGAGGGGAGGAGACAGGTTAAATACATATTTTTAAGCCTTGAGAAAATTGAGACCTGTATTGTGTTTGTGTGCCATTCAGAGGGTGAATGTGCAAGATACAATATAGAAGTGCTTTTGAACAGGGTATGGTAGTAGGTGCCAGTTTGTGTCAAGAACTGCAATGATGGAGGGTTCTTCACGCTCAACAGTTTCCTGTGTGTATCAAGAATTGTCCTCCAGCAAACTTGACACAACTGTGGGAAGCATTGGAGTCAACATTTTTACATTACATTTACATTTAAGTCATTTAGCAGACGCTCTTATCCAGAGCGACTTACAAATTGGTGCATACACCTTATGACAACCAGTGGAACAGCCACTTGCATCTAAATCTTGTTGGGGGAGGGGAGAAGGATTACCTACCCTTACTTACCCTATCCTAGGTATTCCTTGAAGAGGTGGGGTTTCAGGTGTCTCCGGAAGGTGGTGATTGACTCCGCTGTCCTGGCGTCGTGAGGGAGTTTGTTCCACCATTGGGGGCCAGAGCAGCGAACAGTTTTGACTGGGCTGAGCGGGAACTGTACTTCCTCAGTGGTAGGGAGGCGAGCAGGCCAGAGGTGGATGAACGCAGTGCCCTTGTTTGGGTGTAGGGCCTGATCAGAGCCTGGAGGTACTGAGGTGCCGTTCCCCTCACAGCTCCGTGGCGAGCACCATGGTCTTGTAGCGGATGCGAGCTTCAGCTGGAAGCCAGTGGAGAGAGCGGAGGAGCGGGGTGACGTGAGAGAACTTGGGAAGGTTGAACACCAGACGGGCTGCGGCGTTCTGGATGAGTTGTAGGGGTTTAATGGCACAGGCAGGGAGCCCAGCCAACAGCGAGTTGCAGTAATCAAGACGGGAGATGACAAGTGCCTGGATTAGGACCTGCGCCGCTTCCTGTGTGAGGCAGGGTCGTACTCTGCGGATGTTGTAGAGCATGAACCTACAGGAACGGGACACCGCCTTGATGTTAGTTGAGAACGTCAGGGTGTTGTCCAGGATCACGCCAAGGTTCTTAGCGCTCTGGGAGGAGGACACAATGGAGTTGTCAACCGTGATGGCGAGATCATGGAACGGGCAGTCCTTCCCGGGAGGAAGAGGAGCTCCGTCTTGCTGAGGTTCAGCTTGAGGTGGTGATCCGTCATCCACACTGATATGTCTGCCAGACATGCAGAGATGCGATTCGCCACCTGGTCATCAGAAGGGGGAAAGGAGAAGATTAATTGTGTGTCGTCTGCATAGCAATGATAGGAGAGACCATGTGAGGTTATGACAGAGCCAAGTGACTTGGTGTATAGCGAGAATAAGAGAGGGCCTAGAACAGAGCCCTGGGGGACACCAGTGGTGAGAGCGCGTGGTGAGGAGACAGATTCTCGCCACGCCACCTGGTAGGAGCGACCTGTCAGGTAGGACGAATCAAGCGTGGGCCGCGCCGGAGATGCCCAACTCGGAGAGGGTGGAGAGGAGGATCTGATGGTTCACAGTATCGAAGGCAGCCGATAGGTCTAGAAGGATGAGAGCAGAGGAGAGAGAGTTAGCTTTAGCAGTGCGGAGCGCCTCCGTGATACAGAGAAGAGCAGTCTCAGTTGAATGACTAGTCTTGAAACCTGACTGGTTTGGATCAAGAAGGTCATTCTGAGAGAGATAGCGGTAGAGCTGGCCAAGGACGGCACGCTCAAGAGTTTTGGAGAGAAAAGAGAGAAGGGATACTGGTCTGTAGTTGTTGACATCGGAGGGATCGAGTGTAGGTTTTTTCAGAAGGGGTGCAACTCTCGCTCTCTTGAAGACGGGAGGGACGTAGCCAGCGGTCAGGGATGAGTTGATGAGCGAGGTGAGGTAAGGGAGAAGGTCTCCGGAAATGGTCTGGAGAAGAGGGAGGGGATAGGGTCAAGCGGGCAGGTTGTTGGGCGGCCGGCCGTCACAAGACGCCTCTGAGATTTCATCTGGAGAGAGAGGGGAGAAAGAGGTCAGAGCATAGGGTAGGGCAGTGTGAGCAGAACCAGCGGTGTCGTTTGGGCCAGCATCCCTGTGGAACACTTGACACCTTGTAGAGTTCATGTCCTGATGAGTTGAGGCTGTTCTGAAGGCAAAAGGGGGTGCAACTCCATATTGGGAAGCTGTTCTTAATCTTTTGTATAATCTGTGTGTGTGTGTGAGTTTCCAAGTGTATTAATGTGTGTGACTCCCTGTAGTCATGAGCGTGTTCTGGAGGCTATCACTGAGGAGGCAGAGAAGCAGGACATTGAGAGGTTTCAGCCACTCCTCTCTGGTATGAACAAGCCCAACATCGGCCTGAAGAATGGCTGTATGCAACTCATCAACGCTCTCATCAGTCGAGGAGAAGAGCTGGACTACAGGATCCACATCCGCTCAGAACTGCTGAGACTGGGCCTACGAGACCTGCTGACGGTGAGACACACACACACACACACACACACACACACACACACACACACACACACACACACACACACACACACACACACACTAACTCACTCTCAAACTTACTCTGAACCATTGGAAACTGATGTTTACCTTGATGTTCAGAAGTATGGTGATTTGTATTGACCCTCCTTTCCGTCTCTCCTGTAGGAGATTCGGACCATAGAGAATGAGGAGCTGAGGGTGCAGCTCAGTGTTTTTGACGACCAGGCTGAGGATGATTCTGAAGAACTCCAGGCCCGCCTCAATGACGTGCGCGTTGAGATGGAATATCCTTCCTCTTCAGGGAGGCTCAAATCGTCCCTCTATATAGGGCAGCTTGTTCAGCTGTCTCAGTGACAGGAGTTTATTGTATGGCTGTATCAAATAGCACCTTATTCCCTGTAACGTCCTGCTGTTTATCAGGGCCTTTAGTGCCCTAATAAGGAATGGGGTGCCTTCTTAAGTTAGCCCCCCCTATTACACAGGAAGTCACTGTCCTCTAATGTTCATTCCTTTGTTTCACCACCAGGTGGCTCCAAGGTGCCATCTTTTCTCACACAAAGCACAAGCATTTCCACAGTGATTTTCTTTTACCTTGATTGACTTGGTTCTGGCACATTTGGTCACGGTTCATTCCTTATTAGTTTATAACTATCATTTGATCAAAAAACGTGTTGTATCAAACTGTTAAACAGCTTTGAGCTCTTAGGATTTTACATTTGTATATTATTTCATGTACATTGATAACTGCACATACATCATCCTCTGTGTGTCCTCCTCTGTGTGTCCTCCTCTGTGTGTCCTCCTCTGTGTGCCCTCCTCTGTGTGTCCTCCTCTGTGTGTCCTCCTCTGTGTGTCCTCCTCTGTGTGTCCTCCTCTGTGTGTCCTCCTCTGTGTGTCCTCCTCTGTGTGTCCTCCTCTGTGTGCCCTCCTCTGCGTGTCCTCCTCTGCGTGTCCTCCTCTGCGTGCCCTCCTCTGCGTGCCCTCCTCTGTGTGCCCTCCTCTGTGTGCCCTCCTCTGTGTGCCCTCCTCTGCGTGCCCTCCTCTGCGTCCCCTCCTCTGCGTCCCCTCCTCTGCGTGCCCTCCTCTCGTGCCCTCCTCTGCGTGCCCTCCTCTGCGTGTCCTCCTCTGCGTGCCCTCCTCTGCGTGCCCTCCTCTGCGTGCCCTCCTCTGCGTCCCCTCCTCTGCGTGCCCTCCTCTGCGTGCCCTCCTCTGCGTGCCCTCCTCTGCGTCGTCCCCTCTTCTCATTGAATGATCAAATTTGTTGTACTAGGGTAAATTGAGACTGAAGTATGTATGTTCCATTGACCCCTCATGCGGTTGTTGTCCTTAATGTGTGGTCCTACTGACGTGATGGAGGTGTTCCAGATCGTGATGAACACCGTCAAAGACTCCAAGGCTGAAACACACTTACTGTCTCTGATGCAGCACTTGCTGCTGATCCGCAACGACTACATGGTCAGGTAAGGGAAAGGACGTACACACACACACACACACACACACACACACACACACACACACACACACACACACACACACACACACACACACACACACACACACACACACACACACACACACCAGGAGCCGACAATGTGAAAATTCTGTTCTCGTGCCCTTGAGCAAGGCACTTATTGCTCGAGGGACGCCAGCAAAATGGCTGTCCCTGGCAATTTCCCCGCTCTCCGATTTCCAATTCACACAAGTACACACACCAATAACCTTTACTCTGACCCTGGCCTTCTGTCTCTGCTCTACCACCATGTGACTCAGAATAGATGTAATGACCTGGAGGCAACCTTTTCTCTCGCTCTCTCGATCTGTCTCGCTCTCTCGATCTGTCTCTCTCTCTCGATCTGTCTCTCGCTCTCTCGATCTGTCTCTCGCTCTCTCGATCTGTCTCTCGCTCTCTCGATCTGTCTCTCGCTCTCTCGATCTGTCTCTCGCTCTCTCGATCTGTCTCTCGCTCTCTCGATCTGTCTCTCGCTCTCTCGATCTGTCTCTCGCTCTCTCGATCTGTCTCTCGCTCTCTCGATCTGTCTCTCGCTCTCTCGATCTGTCTCTCGCTCTCTCGATCTGTCTCTCGCTCTCTCGATCTGTCTCTCGCTCTCTCGATCTGTCTCTCGCTCTCTCGATCTGTCTCTCGCTCTCTCGATCTGTCTCTCGCTCTCTCGATCTGTCTCTCGCTCTGTCTCTCTCGATCTGTCTCTCTTGCGCTCTCTCGATCTGTCTCTCTCGCGCTCTCTCGATCTGTCTCTCGCTCTCTCTCGATCTGGCTCTCTCTCGATCTGTCTCTCTCGCTCTCTCTCGATCTGTCTCTCTCGCTCTCTCTCGATCTGTCTCTCTCGCTCTCTCTCGATCTGTCGCTCTCGCTCTCTCGCTCGCTCTCGCTCTCTCTCGCTCTCTCTCGATCTGTCGCTCTCGCTCTCTCGCTCTCTCTCTCTCTCGCTCTCTCTCGATCTGTCTCTCGATCTGTCTCTCTCTCTCTCAATCTGTCTCTCTCTCTCTCTCTCTCTCTCAATCTGTCTCTCTCTCTCTCTCTCGATCTGGCTCTCTCTCGATCTGGCTCTCTCTCGATCTGTCTCTCTCTCTCGATCTGTCTCTCTCTCTCTCTCGATCTGTCTCTCTCTCTCTCTCGATCTGTCTCTCGATCTGTCTCTCTCTCTCTCGATCTGTCTCTCGATCTGTCTCTCTCGATCTGTCTCTCTCGATCTGTCTCTCTCTCTCTCGATCTGTCTCTCTCTCTCTCGATCTGTCTCTCTCTCTCTCGATCTGTCTCTCTCTCTCTCGATCTGTCTCTCTCTCTCGATCTGTCTCTCTCTCTCTCTCGATCTGTCTCTCGATCTGTCTCTCTCTCTCTCTCGATCTGTCTCTCGATCTGTCCCTCTCTCTCTCGATCTGTCTCTCTCTCTCTCGATCTGTCTCTCTCGATCTGTCTCTCTCTCTCTCGATCTGTCTCTCTCTCGATCTGTCTCTCTCTCTCTCGATCTGTCTCTCTCTCTCTCTCGATCTGTCTCTCTCTCTCTCTCTGATCTGTCTCTCTCTCTCTCTCTCGATCTGTCTCTCTCTCTCTCTCGATCTGTCTCTCTCTCTCGATCTGTCTCTCCATCTCTCTCTCTCTCTCTCGATCTCTCTCTCTCTCTCTCTCTCTCTCGATCTGTCTCTCTCTCTCTCTCTCTCTCGATCTCTCTCTCTCTCTCTCTCTCTCTCGATCTGTCTCTCTCTCTCTCTCTCTCTCGATCTGTCTCTCTCTCTCTCTCTCTCGATCTGTCTCTCTCTCTCTCTCTCTCGATCTGTCTCTCTCTCTCTCTCTCTCTCGATCTGTCTCTCTCTCTCTCTCTCTCTCTCTCGATCTGTCTCTCTCTCTCTCGATCTGTCTCTCTCTCTCTCTCTCTCGATCTGTCTCGATCTGTCTCTCTCTCGATCTGTCTCGATCTGTCTCTCTCTCGATCTGTCTCTCTCTCTCTCTCTCTCGATCTGTCTCTCTCTCTCTCTCTCTCGATCTGTCTCTCTCTCTCTCTCTCTCGATCTGTCTCTCTCTCTCTCTCTCGCTCTGTCTCTCTCTCTCTCTCTCTCTCTCTGTCTCTCTCTCTCTCTCTCTCTCGATCTGTCTCTCTCTCTCTCTCTCTCTCTCGATCTGTCTCTCTCTCTCGATCTGTCTCTCTCTCTCTCTCTCTCTCTCGATCTGGCTCTCTCTCTCGATCTGGCTCTCTCTCTCGATCTGGCTCTCTCTCGATCTGGCTCTCTCTCTCGATCTGGCTCTCTCTCGATCTGGCTCTCTCTCTCTCTCTCTCTCTCTCGATCTGGCTCTCTCTCGATCTGGCTCTCTCTCTCTCTCTCTCTCTCTCTCTCGATCTGGCTCTCTCTCTCTCGATCTGGCTCTCTCTCTCTCTCGATCTGGCTCTCTCTCTCTCTCGATCTGGCTCTCTCTCTCTCTCGATCTGGCTCTCTCTCTCTCTCGATCTGGCTCTCTCTCTCTCTCGATCTGGCTCTCTCTCTCTCTCGATCTGGCTCTCTCTCTCTCTCTATCTGGCTCTCTCTCTCTCTCGATCTGGCTCTCTCTCTCTCTCGATCTGGCTCTCTCTCTCTCTCGATCTGGCTCTCTCTCTCTCGATCTGTCTCTCTCTCTCGATCTGGCTCTCTCTCTCGATCTGGCTCTCTCTGGCTCTCTCTAGATCTGGCTCTCTCTGTCTCTCTCTCTCTCTCTCTCTCTCGATCTGGCTCTCTCTCGATCTGGCTCTCTCTCTCGATCTGGCTCTCTCTCTCTCTCTGATCTGCTCTCTCTCTCTCGATCTGGCTCTCTCTCTCTCGATCTGGCTCTCTCTCTCTCGATCTGGCTCTCTCTCTCTCGATCTGGCTCTGGCTCTCTCTGGCTAGATCTGGCTCTCTCTGGCTCTCTCTAGATCTGGCTCTCTCTGGCTAGATCTGGCTCTCTCTGGCTCTCTCTAGATCTGGCTCTCTCTGGCTCTCTCTAGATCTGGCTCTCTCTGGCTCTCTCTCGATCTGGCTCTCTCTGGCTCTCTCTCGATCTGGCTCTCTCTCTCGATCTGGCTCTCTCTCTCGATCTGGCTCTCTCTGGCTCTCTCTAGATCTGTCTCTCTCTGTCTCTCTCTCTCTCTCTCTCGATCTGGCTCTCTCTCTCGATCTGGCTCTCTCTCTCGATCTGGCTCTCTCTCTCTCGATCTGGCTCTCTCTCTCTCGATCTGGCTCTCTCTCTCTCGATCTGGCTCTCTCTCTCTCGATCTGGCTCTCTCTCTCTCGATCTGGCTCTCTCTCTCTTGATCTGGCTCTCTCTCTCTCGATCTGGCTCTCTCTGGCTCTCTCTAGATCTGGCTCTCTCTGGCTCTCTCTAGATCTGGCTCTCTCTGGCTAGATCTGGCTCTCTCTGGCTCTCTCTAGATCTGGCTCTCTCTGTCTCGATCTGGCTCTCTCTGGCTCTCTCTCGATCTGGCTCTCTCTGGCTCTCTCTCGATCTGGCTCTCTCTGGCTCTCTCGATCTGGCTCTCTCTGGCTCTCTCTCGATCTGGCTCTCTCTGGCTCTCTCTCGATCTGGCTCTCTCTCTCTAGATCTGGCTCTCTCTGGCTCTCTCTCTCTAGATCTGGCTCTCTCTGGCTCTCTCTCTAGATCTGGCTCTCTCTGGCTCTCTCTCGATCTGGCTCTCTCTGGCTCTCTCTCGATCTGGCTCTCTCTCGATCTGTCTCTCTCTCTCTCTCTCTCGATCTGGCTCTCTCTCTCTCGATCTGGCTCTCTCTCTCTCGATCTGGCTCTCTCTCTCTCGATCTGGCTCTCTCTCTCTCGATCTGGCTCTCTCGATCTGGCTCTCTCTCTCTCGATCTGGCTCTCTCTGGCTCTCTCTCGATCTGGCTCTCTCTCGATCTGGCTCTCTCTCGATCTGGCTCTCTCTCTCTCTCGATCTGGCTCTCTCTTGATCTGTCTCTCTCTTGATCTGTCTCTCTCTTGATCTGTCTCTCTCTCTCTCTCTCTCTCTCTCTCGATCTGGCTCTCTCTCGATCTGGCTCTCTCTAGATCTGGCTCTCTCTGGCTCTCTCTAGATCTGGCTCTCTCTGGCTAGATCTGGCTCTCTCTGGCTCTCTCTAGATCTGGCTCTCTCTGGCTAGATCTGGCTCTCTCTGGCTCTCTCTAGATCTGGCTCTCTCTGGCTCTCTCTAGATCTGGCTCTCTCTGGCTCTCTCTCGATCTGGCTCTCTCTGGCTCTCTCTCGATCTGGCTCTCTCTGGCTCTCTCTCGATCTGGCTCTCTCTGGCTCTCTCTCGATCTGGCTCTCTCTCTCTAGATCTGGCTCTCTCTGGCTCTCTCTCTCTCTAGATCTGGCTCTCTCTAGATCTGGCTCTCTCTGGCTCTCTCTAGATCTGGCTCTCTCTCGATCTGGCTCTCTCTCGATCTGGCTCTCTCTCGATCTGGCTCTCTCTCTCTCTCTCTCGATCTGGCTCTCTCTCTCTCGCTCTGGCTCTCTCTCTCTCGATCTGGCTCTCTCTCTCTCGATCTGGCTCTCTCTCTCTCGATCTGGCTCTCTCGATCTGGCTCTCTCTCGATCTGGCTCTCTCTGGCTCTCTCTCGATCTGGCTCTCTCTCGATCTGGCTCTCTCTCGATCTGGCTCTCTCTCTCTCTCGATCTGGCTCTCTCTTGATCTGTCTCTCTCTTGATCTGTCTCTCTCTTGATCTGTCTCTCTCTCTCTCTCTCTCTCTCTCTCGATCTGGCTCTCTCTCGATCTGGCTCTCTCTCGATCTGGCTCTCTCTCGATCTGGCTCTTGCTCTCTCGCTCGCTCTGACTCTTGCTCTCTCGCTCGCTCTGGCTCTTGCTCTGGCTCGCTCTCTCGCTCGCTCTGTCTCTTGCACTCTCGCTCGCTCTGTCTCTTGCACTCTCGCTCGCTCTGTCTCTTGCACTCTCGCTCGCTCTGTCTCTTGCACTCTCGCTCGCTCTGTCTCTTGCACTCTCGCTCGCTCTGTCTCTTGCACTCTCGCTCGCTCTGTCTCTTGCACTCTCGCTCGCTCTGTCTCTTGCACTCTCGCTCGCTCTGTCTCTTGCACTCTCGCTCGCTCTGTCTCTTGCACTCTCGCTCGCTCTGTCTCTTGCACTCTCGCTCGCTCTGTCTCTTGCACTCTCGCTCTCTCTGGCTCTCTCTAGATCTGGCTCTCTCTGGCTCTCTCTCGATCTGGCTCTCTCTCTCTCTCGATCTGGCTCTCTCTCGATCTGGCTCTCTCTCGATCTGTCTCTCTCTTGATCTGTCTCTCTCTTGATCTGTCTCTCTCTTGTTCTCTCTCTCTCTCGATCTGTCTCTCTCTCTCTCTCTCTCGATCTGGCTCTCTCTCGATCTGGCTCTCTCTCGATCTGGCTCTCTCTCGATCTGGCTCGCTCTGGCTCTTGCTCTCTCGCTCGCTCTGACTCTTGCTCTCTCGCTCGCTCTGGCTCTTGCTCTGGCTCGCTCTCTCGCTCGCTCTGTCTCTTGCACTCTCGCTCGCTCTGTCTCTTGCACTCTCGCTCGCTCTGTCTCTTGCACTCTCGCTCGCTCTGTCTCTTGCACTCTCGCTCGCTCTGTCTCTTGCACTCTCGCTCGCTCTGTCTCTTGCACTCTCGCTCGCTCTGTCTCTTGCACTCTCGCTCGCTCTGTCTCTTGCACTCTCGCTCGCTCTGTCTCTTGCACTCTCGCTCGCTCTGTCTCTTGCTCTCTCGCTCGCTCTGTCTCTTGCTCTCTCGCTCGCTCTGTCTCTTGCTCTCTCGCTCGCTCTGTCTCTTGCTCTCTCGCTCGCTCTGTCTCTTGCTCTCTCGCTCGCTCTGTCTCTTGCTCTCTCGCTCGCTCTGTCTCTTGCTCTCTCGCTCGCTCTGTCTCTTGCTCTCTCGCTCGCTCTGTCTCTTGCTCGCTCTCTCGCTCGCTCTGTCTCTTGCTCGCTCTGTCTCTTGCTCGCTCTCTCGCTCGCTCTGTCTCTTGCTCGCTCTCTCGCTCGCTCTGTCTCTTGCTCGCTCTCTCGCTCGCTCTGTCTCTTGCTCGCTCTCTCGCTCGCTCTGTCTCTTGCTCGCTCTCTCGCTCGCTCTGTCTCTTGCTCGCTCTCTCGCTCGCTCTGTCTCTTGCTCGCTCTCTCGCTCGCTCTGTCTCTTGCTCGCTCTCTCGCTCGCTCTGTCTCTTGCTCGCTCTCTCGCTCGCTCTGTCTCTTGCTCGTTCTCTTGCTCGCTCTGTCTCTTGCTCGCTCTCTCGCTCGCTCTGACTCTTGCTCGCTCTCTCGCTCGCTCTGTCTCGCTCTCTCGCTCGCTCTGTCTCGCTCGCTCTGTCTCGCTCGCTCTGTCTCGCTCGCTCTGTCTCGCTCGCTCTGTCTCATGCTCGCTCTGTCTCATGCTCGCTCTCTCGCTCGCTCTCTCGCTCGCTCTCTCGCTCGCTCTCTCGCTCGCTCTCTCTCTCGCGCGCTCTCTCGCGCTCTCTCTCTTGCTCTCTCTCTCGCGCGCTCTCTCTTGCTCTCTCTCTCGCGCGCTCTCTCTTTCTCTTTCTTTCTCTCTCTCTCTCTGTGTTTTTTCAGTACATAAATTCAAAGCTGTGAAATGAATACATGCAAAAGACGCCATTTGAATGGAAATGAGCAGCTTCACCTCTTAGATCCAGAAATATACTCGTGACCCCAGAGACAGATGTGTTTCATTTTGGAGCGAGGGATCAGAGGGGAGTTGTAGAGATATCCGTCACTCACACAGTTTTCTTCTTTCTCTTATTGTCAGTGGTCTTTATTTAGAAGTTTAACTGATGCAGTTTCCTAGAATCACTCACACATACATAGATGATGCAGTTTCCTAGAATCACTCACACATACATAGATGATGCAGTTTCCTAGAATCACTCACACATACATAGATGATGCAGTTTCCTAGAATCACTCACACATACATAGATGATGCAGTTTCCTAGAATCACTCACACATACATAGATGATGCAGTTTCCTAGAATCACTCACACATACATAGATGATGCAGTTTCCTAGAATCACTCACACATACATAGATGATGCAGTTTCCTAGAATCACTCACACATACATAGATGATGCAGTTTCCTAGAATCACTCACACATACATAGATGATGCAGTTTCCTGGAATCACTCACACATACATCGATGATGCAGTTTCCTAGAATCACTCACACATACATAGATGATGCAGTTTCCTGGAATCACTCACACATACATAGATGATGCAGTTTCCTGGAATCACTCACACATACATAGATGATGCAGTTTCCTGGAATCACTCACACATACATAGATGATGCAGTTTCCTAGAATCACTCACACATACATAGATGATGCAGTTTCCTGGAATCACTCACACATACATAGATGATGCAGTTTCCTAGAATCACTCACACATACATAGATGATGCAGTTTCCTAGAATCACTCACACATACATAGATGTGAGTTTAGATGTCAGTGTTTCTGCTCCAGTGTTCCTAGAATGGATTCTGTTGCAGTGCTTTCCCCCTTACCCTCCATCCCCCTCACACTCCATCCCCCTTACACTCCATCCCCCTTACCCTCCATCCCCCTCACACTCCATCCCCCTTACCCTCCATCCCCCTCACCCTCCATCCCCCTTACTCTCCATCCCCCTCACACTCCACCCCCCTTACCCTCCATCCCCCTCACACTCCATCCCCCTTACACTCCATCCCCCTTACCCTCCATCCCCCTTACACTCCATCCCCCTCACACTCCATCCCCTTACCCTCCATCCCCTCACACTCCATCCCCTTACACTCCATCCCCTCACACTCCATCCCCCTTACACTCCATCCCCCTCACCTCCATCCCCTTACACTCCATCCCCCTCACCCTCCATCCCCCTCACCCTCCATCCCCTTACACTCCATCCCCTCACCCTCCATCCCCCTTTACACTCCATCCCCCTCACCCTCCATCCCCCTCACTCTCCATCCCCCTTACCCTCCATCCCCCTCACACTCCATCCCCTTACACTCCATCCCCCTCACCCTCCATCCCCCTTAAACTCCATCCCCCTCACCCTCCATCCCCCTCACCCTCCATCCCCCTTACACTCCATCCCCCTCACCCTCCATCCCCCTTACACTCCATCCCCCTCACACTCCATCCCCCTTACCCTCCATCCCCCTCACCCTCCATCCCCCTCACCCTCCATCCCCCTCACCCTCCATCCCCCTCACCCTCCATCCCCCTCACCCTCCATCCCCCTCACCCTCCATCCCCCTCACCCTCCATCCCCCTCACCCTCCATCCCCCTCACCCTCCATCCCCCTTACACTCCATCCCCCTCACCCTCCATCCCCCTTACCCTCCATCCCCTCACACTCCATCCCCTTACTCTCATCCCCCTTACCCTCCATCCCCCTCACACTCCATCCCCCTCACACTCCATCCCCTCACCCTCCATCCCCCTCACCCTCCTTACTCTCCATCCCCCTTACTCTCCATCCCCCTCACCCTCCATCCCCCTCACCCTCCATCCCCCTCACCCTCCATCCCCCTCACTCTCCATCCCCCTCACTCTCCATCCCCCTCACTCTCCATCCCCCTCACTCTCCATCCCCCTTACTCTCCATCCCCTTACCCTCCATCCCCCTTACTCTCCATCCCCCTTACTCTCCATCCCCTTTACTCTCCATCCCCTTACTCTCCATCCCCTTACTCTCCATCCCCCTTACTCTCCATCCCCTTTACTCTCCATCCCCCTTACTCCCATCCCCTCACTCTCCATCCCCCTCACTCTCCATCCCCCCTCACCCTCCATCCCCTTACTCTCCATCCCCCTCCACCCTCCATCCCCCTTACTCTCCATCCCCTTACTCTCCATCCCCCTTACTCTCCATCCCCCTCACTCTCCATCCCCTTACTCTCCATCCCCTTACTCTCCATCCCCCTACTCTCCATCCCCCTTACTCTCCATCCCCCTTACTCTCCATCCCCCTCACCCTCCATCCCCTTACTCTCCATCCTCCTCACCCTCCATCCCCCTTACTCTCCATCCCCCTTGCTCTCCATCCCCCTTGCTCTCCATCCCCTTGCTCTCCATCCCCTTGCTCTCCATCCCCTTGCTCTCCATCCCCTTGCTCTCCATCCCCTTGCTCTCCATCCCCTTGCTCTCCATCCCCGTGCCCTCCATCCCCCTTGCCCTCATCCCCCTTGCCTCCATCCTGGCTGTGTCCCCTGACCTCCCATCCCCCAGTGCTCTCCATCCCCTTGCTCTCCATCCCCCTTGCTCTCCATCCCCTTGCTCTCCATCCCCCTCGCCCTCCACCTCTCTCAGCCTGGCTGTGTCCCTGAACTCCCCACGTGGCAGTGTCTATGAATCACCTCTCTCAGTCTGGCTGTGTCCCTGACCTCCCCACGTGGCAGTGTCTATGAATCACCTCTCTCAGCCTGGCTGTGTCCCTGACCTCCCCACGTGGCAGTGTCTATGAATCACCTCTCTCCTGCTAACCTCACCCTCCATCCCCCTTCACCCTCCACCTCTCTCAGCCTGGCTGTGTCCCTGACCTCCCCACGTGGCAGTGTCTATGAATCACCTCTCTCCTGCTAACCTCACCCTCCATCCCTCTCACCCTCCACCTCTCTCAGCCTGGCTGTGTCCCTGACCTCCCCACGTGGCAGTGTCTATGAATCACTTCTCTCCTGCTAACCTTACTCTGAACACGATGGAGCTGAACCATGATGGGAGAGAGGAATATTGTTTGTAAATGATAGAGCAAGAGATATGGTGGGGGAGGGGCATAGAAATTAGTGGGAGAGAAAGTGATGTGTTGATGAGAGCGAGAACACTGATGCTTGGCTGGGAACACTGGGAATGTCTAGAATGTCAAAAAGTGACAGTGACTGACTCTGACACACACACACACACACACACACACACACACACACACACACACACACACACACACACACACACACACACACACACACACACAGGCGGACGGACAACAGACAGATGGTTAAACAAACAACATGAAGTTAAGGGGTCTTCAGTCTGATGCATTTTCATGACAATATCGCACAGGAATCAAGTTTGTGATTTTCAACTTTAAAAAAAACGGACACTAGATGTCTCTCTCCCTCCACGGGTGAATCTGAGTTTGAAAAAAGAGACTAATGAATGAGAGGCTGGAGGAAGGGAGGGGGAGTGCTGGAGTTGGGGAATAAATAAACTTGTGTTTTTGACTCAGGGAGCGTCACAGAATCAGACGCCTCCTAAGTTGACCACACACACATATACATACACTTTGACACTCCTATACCCTGAGATGAAGACCAAGTATCAGTCACAGATACACCCATAGACTCACAGATACACCCATAGACTCACAGATACACCCATAGACTCACAGATACACCCATAGACTCACAGATACACCCATAGACTCACAGATACACCCATAGACTCACATATACACCCATAGACTCACAGATACACCCATAGACTCACATATACACGCATAGACTCACTGATACACCCATAGACTCACTGATACACCCATAGTCTCACAGATACACCCATAGTCTCACAGATACACCCCATAGACTCACAGATACACCCATAGACTCACAGATACACCCATAGACTCACAGATACACCCATAGACTCACAGATACACCCATAGACTCACAGGTACACCCATAGACTCACAGGTACACCCATAGACTCACAGGTACACCCATAGACTCACAGGTACACCCATAGACTCACAGATACACCCATAGACTCACTGATACACTCATAGACTCACTGATACACCCATAGACTCACTGATAGTGGCAGGGTAGCCTAGTGGTTAGAGCGTTGGACTAGTAACCGGAAGGTTACAAGTTCAAACCCCCGAGCTGGCAAGGTACAAATCTGTCGTTCTGCCCCTGAACAGGCAGTTAACCCACTGTTCCTAGGCCGTCATTGAAAATAAGAATTTGTTCTTCACTGACTTGCCTAGTTAAATAAAGGTAAAAAAATAAAAGATACACCCATAGACTCACATATACACCCATAGACTCACATGTAACCGGAAGGTTACAAGTTCAAACCCCGAGCTGGCAAGGTACAAATCTGTCGTTCTGCCCCTGAACAGGCAGTTAACCCACTGTTCCTAGGCCGTCATTGAAAATAAGAATTTGTTCTTCACTGACTTGCCTAGTTAAATAAAGGTAAAAAAATAAAAGATACACCCATAGACTCACAGATACACCCATAGACTCACAGATACACCCATAGACTCACAGATGCACTTGACTGCATGCACACACAGGCCCAGACATTCTACCACGTATTCGCTTTCTCCGTCTCACCCTCTTTCTGCTTCTCTTTCTATTCCATTCATCTCACAGATTTACATTCATTTCAATATCCGTCTCCCTCTTTCTTGCTCTCAAATTTCAACTTAATGCAATTTTTCTCTGTTCACTGTCTTCCACGAACACACATACATTCACAATTACATATATTCTCTCTGTCACTCTGTCTCTCTCTCACTGTCTCTCTCTCACTGTCTCTCTCTCACTGTCTCTGTCTCACTCACTTACTCTGTCTCTCTCTCTCTCTCACTCACTCACTCACTCACTCACTCACTCACTCACTCACTCACTCACTCACTCGCTCACTCACTCACTCACTCACTCTGTCACTCACTCACTCTGTCACTCACTCACTCTGTCACTCACTCACTCTGTCACTCACTCACTCTGTCACTCACTCACTCACTCACTCACTCACTCACTCACTCACTCACTCACTCACTCACTCTGTCACTCACTCACTCACTCACTCACTCACTCACTCACTCACTCACTCACTCACTCACTCACTCACTCTGACTCACTCTGACTCACTCACTCACTCACTCACTCTGACTCACTCACTCACTCACTCACTCACTCACTCACTCACTCACTCACTCTGTCACTCACTCACTCTGTCACTCACTCACTCACTCACTCACTCACTCTGACTCACTCACTCACTCTGACTCACTCACTCACTCACTCTGTCACTCACTCACTCACTCACTCACTCACTCTGTCACTCACTCACTCTGTCACTCACTCACTCACTCACTCACTCACTCTGACTCACTCACTCACTCTGACTCACTCACTCACTCTGACTCACTCACTCACTCTGACTCACTCACTCACTCTGACTCACTCACTCACTCTGTCACTCACTCACTCTGTCACTCACTCACTCTGTCACTCACTCACTCTGTCACTCACTCACTCTGTCACTCACTCACTCTGTCACTCACTCACTCTGTCACTCACTCACTCACTCACTCACTCACTCACTCACTCACTCACTCACTCACTCACTCACTCACTCACTCACTCGTCTGTCTCTCTCTCTCTGTCCCTCTCTCAGGCCCCAGTACTACAAGCTGATAGATGAGTGTATTGCTCAGATCGTGTTGCACAGGAACGGAGCTGACCCTGACTTCAAGTGCCGCAATCTCAGCCTAGACGTTGAGGGGTTAATTGGTAAGAGAGACACACACCATAGAATAGTCTCCCCCTCTCTCACACACACACACACACACACACACACACACACACACACACACACACACACACACACGGAACAGTTACCCAACAAGCCAGCTGTTCTAAACCCACCACAAGGGGGAACCAGAGAGGGACTGTATCATTGTAGTGATATTAACTATAGTTTAGTCTTACAACTTGGTTGTTGAGAACACACCAACAACAACACACCAACAAGCAGGAGAACAGGTGTGATTGTTGACTCCCTCTATTGTTCAGTCCCCAGTCCAGAGCAAAGGCGCTTGTTGTCTCAGCTCATATCTGCAGTCTACACTAGTTGTTGTCTCAGCTCATATCTGCAGTCTACACTAGTTGTTGTCTCAGCTCATATCTGCAGTCTACACTAGTTGTTGTCTCAGCTCATATCTGCAGTCTACACTAGTTGTTGTCTCAGCTCATATCTGCAGTCTACACTAGTTGTTGTCTCAGCTCATATCTGCAGTCTACACTAGTTGTTGTCTCAGCTCATATCTGCAGTCTACACTAGTTGTTGTTGTCTCAGCTCATATCTGCAGTCTACACTAGTTGTTGTTGTCTCAGCTCATATCTGCAGTCTACACTAGTTGTTGTCGTCTCAGCTCATATCTGCAGTCTACACTAGTTGTTGTCTCAGCTCATATCTGCAGTCTACACTAGTTGTTGTTGTCTCAGCTCATATCTGCAGTCTACACTAGTTGTTGTTGTCATCTCAGCTCATATCTGCAGTCTACACTAGTTGTTGTCTCAGCTCATATCTGCAGTCTACACTAGTTGTTGTTGTCGTCTCAGCTCATATCTGCAGTCTACACTAGTTGTTTTCTCAGCTCATATCTGCAGTCTACACTAGTTGTCGTCTCAGCTCATATCTGCAGTCTACACTAGTTGTTGTTGTTGTCGTCTCAGCACATATCTGCAGTCTACACTAGTTGTTGTTGTTGTCGTCTCAGCTCATATCTGCAGTCTACACTAGTTGTTGTTGTCGTCGTCTCAGCTCATATCTGCAGTCTACACTAGTTGTTGTCGTCTCAGCTCATATCTGCAGTCTACACTAGTTGTTGTCGTCGTCTCAGCTCATATCTGCAGTCTACACTAGTTGTTGTTGTCGTCTCAGCTCATATCTGCAGTCTACAGTAGTTGTTGTTGTTGTCGTCTCAGCTCATATCTGCAGTCTACACTAGTTGTTGTTGTTGTCGCTCAGCTCATATCTGCAGTCTACACTAGTTGTTGTTGTTGTCGTCTTAGCTCATTTCTGCAGTCTACACTAGTTGTTTGTTGTCGTCTCAGCTCATATCTGCAGTCTACACTAGTTGTTGTTGTTGTCGTCTCAGCTCATATCTGCAGTCTACACTAGTTGTTGTTGTTGTCGTCTCAGCTCATATCTGCAGTCTACACTAGTTGTTGTTGTCGTCTCAGCTCATATCTGCAGTCTACACTAGTTGTTGTTGTTGTCGTCTCAGCTCATATCTGCAGTCTACACTAGTTGTTGTCGTCTCAGCTCATATCTGCAGTCTACACTAGTTGTTGTCGTCTCAGCTCATATCTGCAGTCTACACTAGTTGTTGTCGTCTCAGCTCATATCTGCAGTCTACACTAGTTGTTGTCGTCTCAGCTCATATCTGCAGTCTACACTAGTTGTTGTCTCAGCTCATATCTGCAGTCTACACTAGTTGTTGTTGTTGTCGTCTCAGCTCATATCTGCAGTCTACACTAGTTGTTGTCGTCTCAGCTCATATCTGCAGTCTACACTAGTTGTTGTCGTCTCAGCTCATATCTGCAGTCTACACTAGTTGTTGTTGTTGTCGTCTCAGCTCATATCTGCAGTCTACACTAGTTGTTGTTGCTTGTCTACACTAGTTGTTGTTCAGCTCATATCTGCAGTCTACACTAGTTGTTGTTGTTGTCGTCTCAGCTCATATCTGCAGTCTACACTAGTTGTTGTTGTTGTCGTCTCAGCTCATATCTGCAGTCTACACTAGTTGTTGTTGTTGTCGTCTCAGCTCATATCTGCAGTCTACACTAGTTGTTGTTGTTGTCGTCTCAGCTCATATCTGCAGTCTACACTAGTTGTTGTTGTTGTCGTCTCAGCTCATATCTGCAGTCTACACTAGTTGTTGTTGTTGTCGTCTCAGCTCATATCTGCAGTCTACACTAGTTGTTGTCGTCTCAGCTCATATCTGCAGTCTACACTAGTTGTTGTCTCAGCTCATATCTGCAGTCTACACTAGTTGTTGTTGTCGTCTCAGCTCATATCTGCAGTCTACACTAGTTGTTTTCTCAGCTCATATCTGCAGTCTACACTAGTTGTCGTCTCAGCTCATATCTGCAGTCTACACTAGTTGTTGTTGTTGTCGTCTCAGCACATATCTGCAGTCTACACTAGTTGTTGTCTCAGCTCATATCTGCAGTCTACACTAGTTGTTGTTGTTGTCGTCTCAGCTCATATCTGCAGTCTACACTAGTTGTTGTTGTTGTCGTCTCAGCTCATATCTGCAGTCTACACTAGTTGTTGTTGTCGTCTCAGCTCATATCTGCAGTCTACACTAGTTGTTGTCGTCGTCTCAGCTCATATCTGCAGTCTACACTAGTTGTTGTCGTCGTCTCAGCTCATATCTGCAGTCTACACTAGTTGTTGTTGTCGTCGTCTCAGCTCATATCTGCAGTCTACACTAGTTGTTGTTGTTGTCGTCTCAGCTCATATCTGCAGTCTACACTAGTTGTTGTTGTCGTCTCAGCTCATATCTGCAGTCTACACTAGTTGTTGTTGTCGTCTCAGCTCATATCTGCAGTCTACACTAGTTGTTGTTGTCGTCGTCTCAGCTCATATCTGCAGTCTACACTAGTTGTTGTTGTCGTCTCAGCTCATATCTGCAGTCTACAGTAGTTGTTGTTGTTGTCGTCTCAGCTCATATCTGCAGTCTACACTAGTTGTTGTTGTCGTCGTCTCAGCTCATATCTGCAGTCTACACTAGTTGTTGTTGTCATCTCAGCTCATATCTGCAGTCTACAGTAGTTGTTGTTGTTGTCGTCTCAGCTCATATCTGCAGTCTACACTAGTTGTTGTTGTTGTCGTCTCAGCTCATATCTGCAGTCTACACTAGTTGTTGTTGTTGTCGTCTCAGCTCATATCTGCAGTCTACACTAGTTGTTGTTGTCGTCGTCTCAGCTCATATCTGCAGTCTACACTAGTTGTTGTTGTTGTCGTCTCAGCTCATATCTGCAGTCTACACTAGTTGTTGTTGTCGTCGTCTCAGCTCATATCTGCAGTCTACACTAGTTGTTGTTGTCGCTCATATCTGCAGTCTCAGCTCATATCTGCAGTCTACACTAGTTGTTGTTGTTGTCGTCTCAGCTCATATCTGCAGTCTACACTAGTTGTTGTTGTCGTCGTCTCAGCTCATATCTGCAGTCTACAGTTGTTGTTGTTGTCGTCTCAGCTCATATCTGCAGTCTACACTAGTTGTTGTTGTTGTCGTCTCAGCTCATATCTGCAGTCTACACTAGTTGTTGTTGTCGTCCTCAGCTCATATCTGCAGTCTACACTAGTTGTTGTTGTTGTCGTCTCAGCTCATATCTGCAGTCTACACTAGTTGTTGTTGTCGTCGTCTCAGCTCATATCTGCAGTCTACACTAGTTGTTGTTGTCGTCTCAGCTCATATCTGCAGTCTACACTAGTTGTTGTTGTCGTCTCAGCTCATATCTGCAGTCTACACTAGTTGTTGTTGTCGTCTCAGCTCATATCTGCAGTCTACACTAGTTGTTGTTGTCGTCTCAGCTCATATCTGCAGTCTACACTAGTTGTTGTCGTCGTCTCAGCTCATATCTGCAGTCTACACTAGTTGTTGTTGTCGTCTCAGCTCATATCTGCAGTCTAGACTAGTTGTTGTTGTCGTCTCAGCTCATATCTGCAGTCTACACTAGTTGTTGTTGTCGTCGTCTCAGCTCATATCTGCAGTCTACACTAGTTGTTGTTGTCGTCGTCTCAGCTCATATCTGCAGTCTACACTAGTTGTTGTTGTCGTCTCAGCTCATATCTGCAGTCTAGACTAGTTGTTGTTGTCGTCGTCTCAGCTCATATCTGCAGTCTAGACTAGTTGTTGTTGTCGTCGTCTCAGCTCATATCTGCAGTCTACACTAGTTGTTGTTGTCGTCGTCTCAGCTCATATCTGCAGTCTACACTAGTTGTTGTTGTCGTCGTCTCAGCTCATATCTGCAGTCTACACTAGTTGTTGTTGTCGTCGTCTCAGCTCATATCTGCAGTCTACACTAGTTGTTGTTGTCGTCTCAGCTCATATCTGCAGTCTACACTAGTTGTTGTTGTCGTCTCAGCTCATATCTGCAGTCTACACTAGTTGTTGTTGTCGTCGTCTCAGCTCATATCTGCAGTCTACACTAGTTGTTGTTGTCGTCTCAGCTCATATCTGCAGTCTACACTAGTTGTTGTTGTTGTCGTCTCAGCTCATATCTGCAGTCTACACTAGTTGTTGTTGTCGTCGTCTCAGCTCATATCTGCAGTCTACACTAGTTGTTGTTGTCGTCGTCTCAGCTCATATCTGCAGTCTACACTAGTTGTTGTTGTCGTCGTCTCAGCTCATATCTGCAGTCTACACTAGTTGTTGTTGTTGTCGTCTCAGCTCATATCTGCAGTCTACACTAGTTGTTGTTGTCGTCGTCTCAGCTCATATCTGCAGTCTACACTAGTTGTTGTTGTTGTCGTCTCAGCTCATATCTGCAGTCTACACTAGTTGTTGTTGTTGTCGTCTCAGCTCATATCTGCAGTCTACACTAGTTGTTGTTGTCGTCGTCTCAGCTCATATCTGCAGTCTACACTAGTTGCTGTTGTTGTCGTCTCAGCTCATATCTGCAGTCTACACTAGTTGTTGTTGTCGTCTCAGCTCATATCTGCAGTCTACACTAGTTGTTGTTGTCGTCTCAGCTCATATCTGCAGTCTACACTAGTTGTTGTCGTCGTCTCAGCTCATATCTGCAGTCTACACTAGTTGTTGTCGTCGTCTCAGCTCATATCTGCAGTCTACACTAGTTGTTGTCGTCTCAGCTCTATATCTGCAGTCTACACTAGTTGTTGTTGTTGTCGTCGTCTCAGCTCATATCTGCAGTCTACACTAGTTGTTGTCGTCTCAGCTCATATCTGCAGTCTACACTAGTTGTTGTTGTCGTCTCAGCTCATATCTGCAGTCTACACTAGTTGTTGTTGTTGTCGTCTCAGCTCATATCTGCAGTCTACACTAGTTGTTGTTGTTGTCGTCTCAGCTCATATCTGCAGTCTACACTAGTTGTTGTTGTTGTCGTCTCAGCTCATATCTGCAGTCTACACTAGTTGTTGTTGTTGTCGTCTCAGCTCATATCTGCAGTCTACACTAGTTGTTGTTGTCGTCGTCTCAGCTCATATCTGCAGTCTACACTAGTTGTTGTTGTCGTCGTCTCAGCTCATATCTGCAGTCTACACTAGTTGTTGTCGTCGTCTCAGCTCATATCTGCAGTCTACACTAGTTGTTGTCGTCGTCTCAGCTCATATCTGCAGTCTACACTAGTTGTTGTTGTCGTTGTCTCAGCTCATATCTGCAGTCTACACTACTTGTCTCTCTCTCTACAGGAGGCTCTAATTGCACTGCTTCTAAATGCGTGTACACACACACACCGCGCTCTGGTCTCCTCTAATGCTACATTATTATTGGTGGAAAGCAGCCCAGTCCTGCCCTCATGTATTATTTAGAGCTTTTCTTTGAATTCTGGAAACTGCACAGTTTTTAATTTTTCTTCTCTCTGTGTTAAAAGCTTGTCCTATTTAGTCCTGCTCTGATGACACTAACAACAACACAACTGCTGCCTCGCTAGTGTTTCTCCTCTTCTCTCCCATTGACTATTTTCTAGATCATTCTGTCTCCTTGCCTCTCTTACTTTTCTCACCTTTCTTTTCTTTACCTGTTACCTCTCCATTTCTCATCTTAATCTCTCTGGATTAGTGTCTCTGGGTCTCTCTCTCTCTGGGTCTCTCTCTCTGGATTAGTGTCTCTGGGTCTCCCACTCTCTGTCTCTGGGTCTCTCTCTCTCTCTGGGTGTCTCTCTGTCTCTGGGTCTCTCTCTCTCTGGGTGTCTCTCTGTCTCTGGGTCTCTCTCTCTCTGGGTGTCTCTCTGTCTCTGGGTGTCTCTCTCTCTCTGGGTGTCTCTCTCTCTCTGGGTGTCTCTCTCTCTCTGGGTGTCTCTCTCTCTCTCTGGGTGTCTCTCTGTCTCTGGGTCTCTCTCTCTCTGGGTGTCTCTCTGTCTCTGGGTCTCTCTCTCTCTGGGTGTCTCTCTCTCTGGGTGTCTCTCTCTCTCTGGGTGTCTCTCTCTCTCTGGGTGTCTCTCTGTCTCTGGGTGTCTCTCTCTCTCTGGGTGTCTCTCTGTCTCTGGGTGTCTCTCTCTCTCTGGGTGTCTCTCTCTCTCTGGTGTCTCTCTCTCTTGGTGTCTCTCTCTCTCTCTGGGTGTCTCTCTGTCTCTGGGTCTCTCTCTCTGGGTGTCTCTCTCTCTCTGGGTGTCTCTCTCTCTCTCTGGGTGTCTCTCTGTCTCTGGGTCTCTCTCTCTCTCTGGGTGTCTCTCTGTCTCTGGGTGTCTCTCTCTCTGGGTGTCTCTCTCTCTCTGGGTGTCTCTCTCTCTCTGGGTGTCTCTCTCTCTCTGGGTGTCTCTCTGTCTCTGGGTGTCTCTCTCTCTCTGGGTGTCTCTCTGTCTCTGGGTGTCTCTCTCTCTCTGGGTGTCTCTCTGTCTCTGGGTGTCTCTCTCTCTGGGTCTCTCTCTCTCTCTGGGTCTCTCTCTCTCTCTGGGTGTCTCTCTCTCTCTCTGGTGTCTCTCTCTCTGGGTGTCTCTCTGTCTCTGGGTCTCTCTCTCTCTGGGTGTCTCTCTCTCTCTGGGTGTCTCTCTCTCTCTGGGTGTCTCTCTCTCTCTGGGTCTCTCTCTCTCTGGGTCTCTCTCTCTGGGTGTCTCTCTGTCTCTGGGTGTCTCTCTCTCTCTGGGTGTCTCTCTCTCTGGGTGTCTCTCTCTCTCTGGGTGTCTCTCTCTCTCTGGGTGTCTCTCTCTCTGGGTCTCTCTCTCTCTCTGGGTGTCTCTCTCTCTGGGTGTCTCTCTCTCTCTGGGTGTCTCTCTGTCTCTGGGTGTCTCTCTGTCTCTGGGTCTCTCTCTCTCTGGGTGTCTCTCTCTCTCTGGGTGTCTGACTCTCTCTGGGTGTCTGACTCTCTCTGGGTCTCTCTCTCTCTCTGGGTGTCTCTCTCTCTCTGGGTCTCTCTCTCTCTGGGTGTCTCTCTCTGGGTGTCTCTCTCTGGGTCTCCCTCTCTCTGGGTGTCTCTCTCTCTCTGGGTGTCTCTCTCTTTCTGGGTGTCTCTCTCTCTCTGGGTGTCTCTCTCTCTCTGGGTGTCTCTCTCTCTCTGGGTGTCTCTCTCTCTCTGGGTGTCTCTCTCTCTCTGGGTGTCTCTCTCTCTCTGGGTGTCTCTCTCTGGGTCTCACTCTCTCTCTGGGTCCCTCTGTCTCTGTTTCTGTCTCTCTCTCTCTGGGTCTCCCTCTCTCTCTGGGTGTCTCTCTCTGGGTCTCCCTCTCTCTCGGGGTCTCTCTGTTTCTGTCTCTGTCTCTCTCTCTCTCTCGGTCTGTCCTCTTCTCTTCCTCTCATCCCTCTCCGTCTCTCCACAGACAACATGGTGGACAAGACCAAGGTGGAGTCCAGTCAGGCCAAGGCCATAGAGTTGGAGAAGAAGGTGACACACACACAGACAGACAGACAGATGAGATTCTCTGTGCTCATTTCTCCCTGACACCCAACTAGCAGTCTAAATTAGAAAGAGATGAATGAGAGAATGAGTACACACGCCTGACGGCTTACTGATGGAGTACACACACACTAGTTGAGTGCTAAGTGCTGCGGGGGGGTTGCTATCATGGGGTTTTCCCCCCCATTATGAGTCTGACAGGATAATTGCAAACATTCTGTCCCATTACATGAAAACTCACATAAACATACCCATTCTCTGGAAATATGGACAATCACAATCAGTCTCTGCAACTCTCTCTCACACACACACACGCACACGCACACATTGGTTGTTATGATCATTACTAGCAGGATGAGACTGTCAGAAAGAGCAGGAAATCTAGAGTCTGCAAGTTAAACACCAAGCCAGCTGTGTGTGTGGGACCGTGTGTGTGGGACCGTGTGTGTGTGGGACCGTGTGGGTGGGACCGTGTGTGTGTGTGTGGGTGGGACCGTGTGTGTGTGTGTGGGTGGGACCGTGTGTGTGTGTGTGGGTGGGACCGTGTGTGTGTGTGGGTGGGACCGTGTGTGTGGGTGGGACCGTGTGTGTGTGGGTGGGACCGTGTGTGTGGGTGGGACCGTGTGTGGGTGGGACCGTGTGTGTGGGTGGGACCCTGTGTGGGTGGGTGGGACCCTGTGTGTGTGTGTGTGGGTGGGTAGGACCCTGTGTGTGTGTGGGTGGGTATGACCCTGTGTGTGTGGAACCGTGTGGGCGTGTGGGACTGTGTGTGTGTGTGTGTGTGTGTGTGTGTGTGTGTGTCTGTGTGGAACCGTGTGTGTGTGTGGGTGGGACCGTGTGTGTGTGGGACCATGTGTGTGTGGGACCATGTGTGGGAGCGTGTGTTCTCTCCAGTGTAGCTGGACACTAAGCTGTGTCTGTTTTTAACCCTGTTCTCTCATTCAGTAACTGGATTCTGAGCCCAGAGTGCTTTTAACCCTTTATATACGGTTTCTATCTAGCTCTTTGTCCTAATGCATGGAATAAGTACTTTAATTGCTTTTGTATTGAAGAGAGTATTTTGCATATCCCAACTCCCCCAGAGACATCCTCAGAGAGTGGAGGCAGGGTCTGCCATTGTCAATGGTGACCCTGGAGTAATTAGGGTGAAGTACCTTGCTGACAATGTGTTTTCTCTCCTGAAGCTGGATGCAGAGATGACTGTGTGTCTTCTCTCCTGTAGCTGGATGCAGAGATGACTGTGTGTCTTCTCTCCTGTAGCTGGATGCAGAGATGACTGTGTGTCTTCTCTCCTGTAGCTGGATGCAGAGATGACTGTGTGTCTTCTCTCCTGTAGCTGGATGCAGAGATGACTGTGTGTCTTCTCTCCTGTAGCTGGATGCAGAGATGACTGTGTTTCTTCTCTCCTGTAGCTGGATGCAGAGATGACTGTGTGTCTTCTCTCCTGTAGCTGGATGCAGAGCTGACTGTGTGTCTTCTCTCCTGTAGCTGGATGCAGAGCTGACTGTGTGCCTTCTCTCCTGTAGCTGGATGCAGAGCTGACTGTGTGCCTTCTCTCCTGTAGCTGGATGCAGAGATGACTGTGTCTTCTCTCCTGTAGCTGGATGCAGAGATGACTGTGTCTTCTCTCCTGAAGCTGGATGCAGAGATGACTGTGTGTCTTCTCTCCTGTAGCTGGATGCAGAGATGACTGTGTGTCTTCTCTCCTGTAGCTGGATGCAGAGCTGACTGTGTGCCTTCTCTCCTGTAGCTGGATGCAGAGCTGACTGTGTGCCTTCTCTCCTGTAGCTGGATGCAGAGCTGACAGCACGCCATGAGCTGCAGGTAGAGCTGAAGAAAATGGAAGGAGACTATGAGCACAGAGTCCATGAGCTGGCTGCTGAAAAGGAGACTCTGGGATCTGAGAAGCAGGAGAGGGAGACAGAGAACCAGAGCCTAATGGAGCAGATCAACACGCTCAATGAAGAGGTACACACTCACACAGAGAGAACCCTTCAGTCATTTAACAGACATGCTTATCCGGAGCCACTTAGTGCATTCATCTTACGATAGCGATGTGAAAACCCAGAGCTCCAAGTTGTAATACTCTACCAATAAGAACCGAGTAGAAAACTCCCCTTGACCAATAAGAATCGAGTAGAGAGCTCCCCATGACCAAAAGGAGTAAAGGGGAAAGTAATAGGAGCTCATAAGAAGTGGTCCACTCACCTGACACAGAGGGAGGAGGAGAGGTGTACCTGTCAGTGTCCTGGTGTTAGTCCAGCTGGACCCCTGCCTCATAGTGACACACTGAGCATGTACCATCTGAAACACACAGGCCAAAACAGTCTGCCCGCATCATTATGTGTGTGTGTCCGCTTAACTATGTGTCTTATGGCTCCACACAGACCTTGGTAGGTCACTTCCCCAACAGGCTGAGGCCAGCAGAATCATCTCATGGTCTCTCACGTCCAACTGGCTGTCCCCACGTCAACACACACATCAAAACCCTCATCGACAGATCATTCACTCCCTCCTCCATTTGAGACTCAGCCCGATCCAGAGAGTCTTCATATGTAGAACACACACACACACACACACACACACACACACACACACACACACACACACACACACACACACACACACACACACACACACACACTATAAATACAGAGAAGGAAGTCTTTTCTCATGATGTATTAGCATAATCTTTCAGGCTTGAAATCTTCTCTGTTGAAATCTCTTTCTCAATTTAAATTCAATTCAATAGACTTTATTGATGAGGCAAGTTAAATTACTTACATGGTTTTTATATGAATAATTTAACAATGGTGGGGCCAACAGCGATAATAATAGTAGTAGTTGAAATGTGATTACCATTAACAGAAACTACTCTCTCCCCATCTTTCTCTCGCTCTCTCCCCATCTTTCTCTCGCTCTATCCCCATCTTTCTCTCTCGCTCTCTCCCCATCTTTCTTCTCGCTCTCCCCCATCTTTCTTCTCGCTCCCCATCTTCCCTCGCTCCCCATCTTTCTTCTCTCGCTTCTCCCCATCTTTCTCTTCTCGCGTCTTCCCCCATCTTTCTCTCGCTCTCTCCCATCTTTCTCTTCGCTCTCTCCCCATCTTTTCTCTCGCTCTTCTCCCCGTTTCCTTCGCTTCGCTTATCCTGCCGCTTTCGTTATCCTGCTTCTCTTCGTTCGTTCTTCCCCGTTCTCGCTGCTGTTTTTCTCCTTGCCTCGCGTTCTTTCTCCCTGGGTTTCTTCGCTTTTCTCCGGTTTTCTCTCGCTGTTTTCCTCCGTTTTCTTCGCTTTCTTCCTGTTCCTCCTTGTCCTTCTTCGTTTCTTTCGCTTCTCCTCTTCTCGCCTTCTTCCTTCTTCGCTTTTCCTCCTTGGTTTCGCTCGTTCGCTTTTCTTCCTGTTTTTCTTTCGCTTTTCTTCTGTTTTCTTTACTTCGCTTTCTTCTGCTTTCTCTTACTTCGCTTTCTTCTCTGTTTTCTTTTTACTTCGCTTCTTTCGCTTTTTCGCTTTCTTTTCTTTTCCATTCGCTTTCGTTCTTCCTTTCTCTTCTTTCGTCTTTCTCTCTGTTTCTCTTCTCGCTTTCTTCCTGTCTCTTTCTTTCTCCTTCTTTCTCTCTGCTTTCTCTTCTCTTCTTCCTCTGTTTCTTCCTTTCTCTCGTTTTCTCTCTGTCTTCTTCTTCTCTTCGCTTTCTCCCTGCTTTCCTCTGTCTTCTCTCTTCTCCCGTTTCTCTCATCTTCTCTCTCCTGTTTCTCCTCATCTTCTTCTCTCTCCGTCTTTCTTTCTCCTTGTCTCTCTCTCTCCTTGTCTCTCTTCTCTCTCTCTGTTCTTCTGCTTTCTTCTCTGTTTTCTCCTTCCTCGTCTTTCTTCTCCTCTTTCTTCCTGTCTCGCTTTCTCTTTCTTCTCTCTTTCTCCTTCTCTGCTTTCTTCTCTTTTCTTTCTTTCTCCTGTTTTCTTTCTTCTCTTTCTTTCTCTCTCTTCTTTCTCCTGTTTCTCTCTTCTCCTGTTTCTTTCTCTCTCTTTCTCTCTCTCTGTTTCTCTCTCTTCTCTCTCTGTTCTCTTCTCGTTTCTTCTCTCTTCTCTCTCTGTTTCTTTCTCTCTCTTTTCTTCTCTTCTCTTTCTCTTCTTCTCTCTTTCTCTCTTTCTCTCTCTCTCTTTCTTCTTCTCTTTCTCTCTCCTGTTTCTTCTCTGTCTTTCTCTCTGCTTTCTCTTCTCTGTTTCTTTCTTCTCTCTTCTTTCTCTTTTCTTTCTTCTCTCTGTCTTTCTTTCTTCTCTTCTTCTCTCTGCTTTCTTCTCTCCTGTTTTCTTTCTCTCTGCTTTCTTTCTTCTGTTTCTCTTTCTCTCTCTGTTTCTTTCTCTGTTTTCTTTCTCTGTTTCTTTCTTCTCTTCTGCTTTCTTTCTCTCTGTTTCTCTTCTTTCTTCTCTCTGTTTCTCTCTCTTCTCTTCTTTCTCTCTTTCTTTCTCTTCTTCTTTCTTTCTCTCTGTTTCTTTCTCTCCTGTTTCTCTTTCTTTCTTTCTTCTCTTCTCTGTCTTTCTCTCTCTTTCTCTTCTCTCTTTCTTCTCTCTCTTCTTCCTCTTCTCTTTCTCTCTCTGCTTTCTTTCTCTTCTTTCTCCTGTTTCTTCTCTTTCTCTCTCTCTTCTTCTCTGCTTTCTCTTCTTTCTCTTTCTTTCTCTTCTTCTCTGTTTCTTTCTCTGCTTCTCTCTTTCTCTCTGCTTTCTCTTCTCTCTCGTTTCTTTCTCTTTCTTCCTGCTTTCTCTCTTCTTCTTGCTTTCTTTCTTTCTTCTCTCGTTTTCTTCTTCTCTTCTCTCTCCTGCTTTCTTCTCTTTCTCTTCTTTCTTCTCTGTTTTCTCTTCTCTTCTTCTCTCTTTCTCTTCTCTCTGCTTTTCTTCCTGTTTCCTTTCTTTCTTTCTCTCTTTCTCTTCGTTTCTCTTTCTTCCTCTGTCTCTCTTCTCTTCTCCTCTGTCTCTCTCTCTTTCTCTTCTTCTTCTCCTGTTCTTTCTCTTCTCCTGTCTTCTCTTCTTTCTTCCTCTTGCTCTCTTTCTCTCTGCTCTTCTTCTTCTCTCTCTTTCTTTTCCTTTCTCTCTGTTTTCTTTCTTCTGCTTTCTCTCTTTCTTTCTTTCTCTTCTTTCTCTTTCTTTCTCCTGTTCTTCTCTCTCTTCTCCTTCTTTCTCTCTCTGTCTCTTTCTTCTCTTCGTTTCCTTCTCTTCTCCTTCTTTCTCTTCTCTCTCTCTGCTTCTTTCTTCTCTTCTCTCTCTCTTCTTTCTCTTTCTTTCTTTCTTCTCTTTCTCTTTCTCTCTGCTTTCTCTCTCTCTCTCTCTTCTTCTCTCTGTCTTTCTTTCTTTCTCTGTTTCTTTCTTTCTCTCTGCTTTCTTTCTCTCTGCTTTCTTTCTTTCTTCTCCTGTTTCTTTCTTCTCTTGCTTTCTTTCTTCTCTTCTCTTCTCTCTTTCTTTCTCTCTTTCTCTCTTTCTTCTCTGTCTTTCTTTCTTCTCTCTGCTTTCTTTCTTCTCTCTGCTTCTCTTCTTTCTCTGTTTCTTTCTCTGTTTCTCTCTGTTTCTCTTCTTTCTTTCTTCTCTGTTTCTCTTCTTTCTCTTCTGCTTTCTTCCTGTTTTCTTTCTCTCTGTTTCTCTCTTCTTTCTCTGCTTTCTCTTCTCTCTCTTCTCTTTTCTCTTCTTTCTTTCTTCTCTCTTCTCTGTTCTTTCTTCTCTCTGTCTTTCTTCTTCTCTGTCTTCCTTTCTTCCTGTCTCTCTTTCTTCTCTCTCTGTCTTTCTTTCTCTCTTCTCTCATCTTCTCTTTCTCCTGTTTCTTTCTTCTGCTCTCTTTCTCTCGTTCTCTCTTTCTCTCTCTTCTCTCTGCTTTCTTTCTCCTGTCTTTCTCTCTCTTTCTTCTCTGCTTTCTTTCTTTCTTCTCTCTCTCTCTCTCTGTTTCTCTTTCTTCTCTCTTCTTCTCTCTTTCTCTCTGCTTTCTTCTCTTTCTCTCTTCTTCTTCTGCTGTCTCTTCTCTTTCTCTCTGCGTTTCTCTCTTCTCTTTCTCTTCTCTCTGTTTCTTTCTCTCTGCTTCTTTCTTCTCTCCTCGCTTCTCTTCTTCTCTTCTCTCCTGCCTTCTCTTCTTCTCTCTGTTCTCTCTCTGTTTCTCTCTCTCTCCTGCTTTCTTCCTCTCTTTCTTCTCTGTTTCTCTTCTCTCCTGCTTCTTTCTTTCTTTCCTGTCTTTCTTCTCTGCTTTCTCTTCTCTTTCTTCTCTCTGCCCGTTCTTCTCTCTGTCTTTCTCCGTTTCTCTCTGCTTGCTTGTCTTTCTGCCTCTGCTCTCGCTCTCTTCGCTCTCGTCTCGCTTGCCTGCTTCTCCGCCTTGCCTCGCTCGTTTGCTCTTCCTCGCTTCGTCTTCGCTCTTCTCTCCGCTCGTGTCTCGCTCGCTCTCTTCCGCTCAGTATTCGTTCGCTCGCTCTTCCGCTCGTATCTCGCTGTCGCTTTCCGCTCAGTATCTCGCTCGCTTCCGCTCGTATTCGCTCGCTCGTTCTCGTCTTCTCCGCTCAGTCTCTCGCCTATCTCGCTCTCGTTTTCTCCGCCTTGCTCCTCTTTCTCGCTTCTCTTCTCGCTTCTCCTGTTTCTCTCTCTCTCTTCTCCTGTCTTCTTTCTTCTCTTTCTTCTCTCCTGTCTCTCTGCTCTCTCTCGCTCTGTCTTCGCTCGTTCTCTTGCTTTCTTCTTCCTCTGCCTTCGCTGCTGCTTTCTCTCCGCTTGTCTCGCTTGCTCGTTTCTCTCTTCTGCTTGTCTTCGCTGCTCGCTTTCTTTCTTCGCTCTGCTCTCGCTTGCTGTCTTCTTTCGCCTCGCTCTTCGCTATCGTTTGCTTTCTCTCTCCGCTTTGTCTCGCTGCTGCTCTCTCTCCGCTTTCGTCTCGCTCGCTTTCTTTCCGCTCAGATCTGCTTGTCAGCTTTCTTCGCTCCAGATCTCGCTCGCTGGGCTTTTCCGCTTTGCTGCCGTCTTTCTCTCGCCTGTTTTCTTCTTCTTTCGCTTTCTCTCGTCTCGCTTTCTTCTTTCTTCTGCTTCGTTTTCTTTCGCTGCTCTGGCTGCTACCTGCTGCTGCTTTCCGCCCGTTTCTCGCTGCTGCTTCTACGCTTGCTGCTGCTGTTGTTTTCTTCGCTTGCTGCTGCTGCTTTACGCTGCTGCTGCCGCTTTCTCCGCTCGTTTTTTTCGCGCTTTCCGCTGCTGCTGTTTCTCCCGCCGTCTTCGCTCGCTCTCTCCGCCCGTCTCTCTCCAGATAGAGAAGCTCAATAAGGATCTGAAGGAGGCCAAGGCTAGAGTGGTCATTGTCCATGTCCCAAGTGGTCCTGCTCCTCCTCTACCAGGCCAAGCAGGCCTCCCTCCTCCCCTCCTGGGACAAACTGGCATGCCCCCTCCCCCTCCACCCCTACCCGGCCAAGCAGGCCTCCCTCCTCCCCTCCTGGGTATGCCCAGTCCCCCACCTCCCCCGCCCTTACCAGGTATCCCCGGTCCCCCTCCACCCCCTCCTCTCCCTGGGATGGCCGGTATGCCCCCGCCGCCCCCTCCTCTCCCTGGGATGGCCGGTATGCCCCCGCCGCCCCCTCCTCTCCCTGGGATGGCCGGTATGCCCCCGCCGCCCCCTCCTCTCCCTGGGATGGCCGGTATGCCCCCGCCGCCCCCTCCTCTCCCTGGGATGGCCGGTATGCCCCCTCCTCTCCCTGGGATGGCGGGTATGCCCCCGCCGCCCCCTCCTCCACCAGGGATGGCCGGTATGCCCCCGCCACCACCTGGAATGGGGGGCTGGGGCGCCTCTGTGCCACCCCCTCTGCCCTTCGGCCTGGCACCCAAGAAGGAGTACAAGCCTGAGGTGCAGCTGAAGAGAGCCAACTGGAGCAAGGTGAGGATGGGAGTGTGTGGTTGTGCATATGTTAGATGGTGAGAACATGAGGAAAGATGTGATTGTCAGTGTCTCTTCTAAAACTGCACTAAAAGTTGGTAAGAGTGTGTGTGTGTTCTGTCCTTTATTAGTGTGCCCAATTAGAGTCTGGAATAACAACTGCAAAGCTCTTGACCGTGTGTGTGTGTGTGTGTGTGTGTGTGTGTGTGTGTGTGTGTGTGTGTGTGTGTGTGTGTGTATCTGCCTCTGTTCTTTCATGAGTGTGTGTGTGGACTGGAGTGTCTCTGTTCCATGTTCTCCTCCTCTCTCTCATTTGCGATGGTTAAAACATCAGAATGGCCCTGTCTCTCTTTAGCCTAAAGCTACTGTTTAATAGCTTCAGCAGAGATCATCTGTGTTTAGTCTCTCGTTCTTTCTCCCTCACTCTCCCCAAATCTCTGTTCTCTTTGTTCGTTCGGTGGGTTGGTGAGAGCCCTTTGACGAGGATGTCACAGAAATGTCTTTTTTAATAAGATGCTTCTTTTAACTGTGCTGGTGAAAGATAATTAAATAGCTTCAAGAAAGGACAGCATTCTTTTGTAATTTAAATTTGCATTTTATTTCTCCAGCCCTTGTATCACATTCTTTCCCCCTTCCTCACCCCCACATCCCCTCCCAGAAGCATCTTGGGTAATGAAAGGGTCACATATGTGAAGTTTCTCTCTCAGAGCTGAATGGCTGTGATTAAATCATTGGTCACATGGTTAGCAGATGTTAATGCGAGTGTAGCGAAATGCTTGTGTTTCTTGTTCCGACCGTGCAGTAATATCTAACAAGTAATCTAACAATTCCACAACAACTACCTAATACATACATCTAAGGGATGGAGTAAGAATATATTCATATAAATATATGGATAGGAGAACTGAGGATGGATCAACAACCTTGTAGTTACTTCACAATACTAACCTAATTGACTGAGTGAAAAGGAATCCTCTACAGAATATAATTATTCCATCATTTGCATCCTGTTTGCAACAAGGCACTAAAATAATAGTGGAAAAAGTGGAAAAGCAATTCACTTTTTGTCCTGACTAAAAAGTTATGTTTGGGACAAATCTAATACAACAATTTTATTTATCCTTTATTTAACAAGGCAAGTCAGTTAAGAACAAATTCTTATTTTCAATGACTGCCTAGGAACAGTGGGTTAACTGCTTGTTCAGGGGCAGAACGACAGCTTGGGGATTTGAACTTGCAACCTTCCGGTTACTAGTCCAACGCTCTAACCACTAGGCTACCCTGCCGCCCCACATTACTGAGTACCACTCCATATTTTCAAGCATATACTAGTGGCTGCATCATGTTAAGGGTATGCTTATAATCGGTAAGGACTGCAGAGTTTTTCAGGATAAAAAGAAGCAGAATCGAGCTAAGCATAGGCAAAATCCTAGAGGAAAACCTGGTTCAGTCGATTTCCCACCAGGACAATACTTTCACCAGGACAATAACTCAAAACATAATCTACACTGGAGTTGCTTTCCAAGAAGTTGTTACATATTTAAGTTTTGATTCAAATCTGCTTGAAAACCTATGGCAAGACCTGATGGTTGTCGAGCAATGATCAACAACCACTTTGACAAATGTTACACAATCCAGGTGTGGAAGTTTCTTAGAGATTTACCCAGAAGACTAACAGCTGTAATCCCTAAGAAAGGTGCTTCTACAAAGCATTGACTCAGGGCTGTGAATACTTATGTAAATTAGATGTCTATTTAATTTTCAATACATTTAGTACATTTCTAAAAACATGTTTTCACTTTGTCGTTATGGGTTATTGTGAGTAGATGGGTGAGAGAGAGTACATTTATTTCATCCATTTTGAGTTCAGGCTGTATCACAGCAAATTGTGGAATAAGTTAAGGGGTGTGAATACTTTCTGTAGGCACTGCAGGTTGACCTCTCACCTCTACCCATCACTCCACTCAAGGCCAATAACAACAACCTCACAAATGACCCCCATCACACCCCTCATCCTCGCTTCTGGGGCACTGCAGCAGCGCCATCTGCACTTCTCTTCTCCTTTTCCTCCTCCTCCTATCCCTCGTTACTCGACCCAGTGAAACAATGCCACCATCAGCCCACTCTGGCCCCTGACCCTTTTCCTTCTCTGCTGTCCACACACACACACCGCTTGATGCTGCAGGCAGGGTGGCGAGGTGATGACCTCACGGGTGCGTTGGCTGAGCTCAGCACTGATGGAATGCCAGGGGCCCTCAGGCTGCACACGTCTCCTGGCCAGCCTCCCTCATCTTTTCTGTCTCTCAATTTTCTCTCTTTCTGTCTCTCTCTCGGCCGGCGTCTCTCTCTCGGCCGGCGTCTCTCTCTCGGCCGGCGTCTCTCTCTCGGCCGGCGTCTCTCTCTCGGCCGGCGTCTCTCTCTCGGCCGGCGTCTCTCTCGGCCGGCGTCTCTCTCGGTCTCTCTTCATAGGTTGTTTGTTTGTTTTCTCAGTCTCGGTCTCGTTGTTGTTCTCTATTTTCTCTCTCTGTGTGTCTTTCTGTCTGTCTCATTTCAATTCAAGGGGCTTTATTGGCATGTGGAACATATGTGAACATTGCCAAAGCAAGTGAAGTAGATAATATACAAAAGTGAAATAAACAATAAAAACGAACAGTAAACGTTACACATACAGAAGTTTCAAAAGAATGAAGACATTACAAATGTCATATTTATATATAGTGTTGTAACGATGTACAAAAGGGAAAATAAATTAGCATACATATGGGTTGTATTTACAAGGGTGTTTGTTCTTCACTGGTTGACCTTTTCTTGTAGCAACAGGTAGAGGTCGACCGATTATGATTTTTCAACGCCGATACCAATTATTGGAGGACCAAAAAAGCCGATACCGATTAATCGGACGATTTAAAAAAATAAATAAATATATATATATATATATATATATAAAAAATTATAATAATGTATTTGTTATTATGACAATTAGAACAATACTGAATTAACACTTATTTTAACTTAATATAATACATCAATAAAATCAATTTAGCCTCAACTAAATAATGAAACATGTTCAATTTGGTTTAAATAATGCAAAAACAAAGTGTTGGAGAAGAAAGTAAAAGTACAGTATGTGCTATGTAAGAAAGCTAACATTTCAGTTCCTTGCTCAGAACATGAAAACATATGAAAGCTGGTGGTTCCTTTTAACATGAGTCTTCAATATTCCCAGGTAAGAAGTTTTAGGTTGTAGTTATTATAGGAATTATAGGACTATTTCCCTCTATACCATTTTGTATTTCATTAACCTTTGACTATTGGATGTTCTTATAGGCACTTTAGTATTGCCAGTGTAACAGTATAGCTTCCGTCCCTCTCCTCGCTCCTCCCTGGCCTCGAACCAGCAACACAACGACAACAGCCACCATCGAAGCAGCGTTACCCATGCAGAGCAAGGGAAACAACCACCCCACGGCTCAGAGCGAGTGAAGTTTGAAACGCTATTAGCGCACGCTAACTAGCTAGCCATTTCACTTCGGTTACACCAGCCTCATCTCGGGAGTTGATAGGCTTGAAGTCATAAACAGCGCAATGCTTGACGCACAACGAAGAGCTGCTGGCAAAACGCACGAAAGTGCTGTTTGAATGAATGTTTGCGCGCCTGCTTCTGCCTACCACCGCTCAGTCAGATACTTAGATACTTGTATGCTTGTATGCTCAGTCAGATTATATGCAACGCAGGACACGCTAGATAATATCTAGTAATATCATCAACCATGTGTAGTTAACTAGTGATTATGATTGATTGTTTTTTATGAAATACTTTTAATGCTAGCTAGCAACTTACCTTGGCTTACTGCATTCGTGTAACAGGCAGTCAGTCTCCTTGTGGAGTGCAATGAGAGAGAGGCAGGTCGTTATTGCGTTGGACTAGTTAACTGTAAGGTTGCAAGGTTGGATCCCCCGAGCCGACAAGGTGAAAATCTGTCGTTCTGCCCCTGAACAAGGCAGTCAACCCACTGTTCCTAGGCCGTCATTGAAAATAAGAATGTGTTCTTAGCTGACTTGCCTAGTTAAATAAAGGTTAAATAAAGGTATAAAGGTATAAAAGGTATTTTTTTTACAATTATTTTTTATTAAATCGGCAAATCTGCGCCCAAAAATACCGATTTCCGATTGTTATGAAAACTTGAAATCAGCCCTAATTAATCGGTCGACCTCTAGCAACAGGTCACAAATCTTGCTGCTGTGATGGCACACTTTGGTATTTCACCCAGTAGATATGGGAGTGTATTAAAATTGGGTTTGTTTTTCAAATTTTTTGGATCTGTGTAATCTGAGGGAAATATGTGTCTCTATGGTCATACATTGGGCAGGAGGTTAGGAAGTGCAGCTCAGTTTCCACCTCATTTTGTGGGCAGTGTGCACATAGCCTGTCTTCTCTTGAGAGCCATGTCTGCCTACGTTGGCCTTTCTCAATAGCAAGGCTATGCTTACTGTCATGTCTTTGGCATCATTAAAACTGACTTATTTATCAAATGACTCTAATTATTATTACGCAATTAAACTGACTAATCATGTAACTGTAATTAACTAGGAAGGGGCACCAAGGAAAATATTCAGATTACATTTATAATTTTCCGAATATAACGTTCAGATATTTTAATATCTGATCAATTAGTCTTCTAATTAATGAATTATTATTTACCTCAAGTTAGTCTCATTCCAAACGTCTGCACAAACCCAGTCTTCACTACAAGTCATCCATACGTCAATTGTCTTAAAATAATTTATTTACTAACTAATTCACAGAAATGCATAACAAACAGTATATATGGTTACAAATAAATGATAGCGGGTGTGCCCTAGTGGGCTAAACCGGCATGGCGGCTTGTTAGACAAAAGGGGATTGGGGGTCAGCTGAGAAGTCACTACAGAGAGGTGATAATTATAACAAATGAAATGCTAATCCTTTGCACATGAACACCCACTCATTCGGGAATAATTGCAATCAATATATATTTACGCTCAGTGTCTTGTCGGGATCTCTGTTGAAAAGTTTGTTTCTGTTGGAGAGTTTGTCCTCTCTCGTTCTCTCTGTCGTGGTTAGAATGCATAGTTCAGAGTGACATTCATTCATGTCGTCATAGGTTAGATGTTTCGGAGGTTGTCGGTCTTCGCGTTCAATGATACCGAATTCCTAGCTGCAGACTAGTAATTAATATCGAAGACTTGTTCTTATTCTGTCGGTATCAATAGTCTAAGAGTTTAACCACGTGGTATGGTTAAAAGATTCAGCCATCTACTCAAACCTTGGCCCTCTCGTGGTTAGCTCATCTGCAACCTTTAGCCATCTCGTAATTGAGGTAAGCTCGGTCTCCTCTCAAACCTTGGCCCTCTCGTTATCGAGGTAAACTGGTCTGGTGATAGAAAACCTAGGTGGGTGTTTTATTCGGAAGAGCAGAAAAGGGCCTGTCCCATTTATTTATTTCACCTTTATTTAATCGGGTAGGCAAGTTGAGAACAGGTTCTCATTTACAATTGCGATGACGCCAGACCATAACTGTGCTCATGGGTGGTCCCCGTATTTAGTTAAACTCCAAAGGGAATTGGAGTTTCCTTCATTAAACAGTCCAAAATCACATTACACAATTTCACAAACAGTATCATCCTCACTCATTCATCTTATACAACGATTAGATGTAAACCTCATAACTGAGGCTATTGTGTAAACAGCGTTATGGTAATGTGGCCGTATTGTCTCCCATGAGTTTCACCAAATTGTACCAAACGGATCAGTTCGTAGCTGGATTCTTCACCAATCTTTTATACCATCTCCAGAACATAAATGTCATTTGGTTCTCCAGTTCTGTGAGGTGGAAGAAATTCATTTGTTCTCTCTATGAAACTCACTCTCTCTATACTGTGGCAATGAGGAGATCTCATCCAGGAATTTTTGAACTCTCTGACCACAGCAACCTGGGTGTAGGAGACAGAGAGAGATGGTGGTGAGGTATGGAGATGGTGCTCGCGGTGTCCAAAGAGGGCAACTTCATGACATCACTGAGTCTGTACGTGGTCAAAGCTTTCCTTAAGTTTGGGTCAGTCACAGTGGTCAGGTATTCTGCCGCTGTGTACTCTCTGCTTAGGGCCAAATAGCAGTCTAGTTTGCTCTGTTTTTTTTTGTTAATTAGTTGACACATTGGAAAGAATTATCTTTTTGTTTTCTCATTTGGTTGGGTCTAATTGTGTTCCTGTCCTGGGGCTCTGTGGGGTGTGTTTGTGTTTGTGAACAGAGCCCCAGGACCAGCTTTCTTAGGGGACTCTTCTCCAGGTTCATCTCTCTGTAGGTGATGGCTTTGTTATGGAAGGTTTGTGAATCACTTCCTTTTAGGTGGTTGTAGAATTTAACGGCTCTTTTCTGGATTTTGATAATTAGTGGGTATCGGCCTAATTCTGCTCTGCATGCATTATTTGGTGTTTTACGTTGTACACGGAGGATATTTTTGCAGAATTCTGCGTGCAGAGTCTCAATTTGGTGTTTGTCCCATTTTGTGAAGTCTTGGTTGGTGAGCGGACCCCAGACCTCACAACCATAAAGGGCAATGCGATCTATGACTGATGCAAGTATTTTTAGCCAGATCCTAATTGGTATGTTGAATGCTATGCCTGGTCTCTCAGATCGTTCACAGCTTTGTGGAGGTTACCTGTGGCGCTGATGTTTAGGCCGAGGTATGTATAGGTTTTTGTGTGCTCAAGGGCAATGGTGTCTAGATGGAATTTGTATTTGTGGTCCTGGCGACTGGACCTTTTTTGGAACACCCATTATTTTTTGTCTTACTGAGATGTACTGTCAGGGCCCAGGTCTGACAGAATCTGTGCAGAAGATCTAGGTGTTGCTGTAGGCCCTCCTTGGTTGGGGGACAGAAGCACCAGATCATCAGCAGTAGACATTTGACTTCAGATTCTGTAGGGTGAGGCTGGGTGTTGCAGACTTTTCTCTTTCTCTCTCTGTGTCTCTTTCTCTCTCTGTGTCTCTCTCTCTCTCTGTCTCTCTGTGTCTCTTTATCTCTCTGTGTCTCTCGCTCGCTGTGTCTCTTTCTGTATCTCTTTCTCTCTCTCTCTCTCTCTCTCTCTCTCTCTCGTTCTCTCTCGTTTCTCTCTCTCTCTCTCTTCTCGTTCTCTCTTCTCTCTCTCGTTCTCTCTCTCTCTCTCTCTCTCTCTCTCTCTCGTTCTCCCTCTCTCTCTCTCGTTCTCCCTCTCTCTCTCTCGTTCTCCCTCTCTCTCTCTTCTCCCTCTCTCTCTCTCTCTCCTCTCTCTCTCTCGTTCTCCCTCTCTCTCTCTCGTTCTCCCTCTCTCTCTCTCGTTCTCCCTCTCTCGTTCTCCCTCTCTCGTTCTCTCTCTCTCGTTCTCTCTCTCTCGTTCTCTCTCTCTCGTTCTCTCTCTCTCGTTCTCTCTCTCTCGTTCTCTCTCTCTCGTTCTCTCTCTCTCGTTCTCTCTCTCTCTCTCTCGTTCTCTCTCTCTCTCGTTCTCTCTCTCTCTGAAGGCAGTTTATTATGAGGTGGTGATTGTTGGAAGAGAGAAAGAAGAAAATGAGCAATATAGCTAGAAAAAAAAGAGGATGAAGGGAGGGGAGGATTACGGGTGAGAGGAGGAGGATAGGGGGGAGGGGAGGATAATGGGGGAGAAGAGGAGGATAAAGCAAATGGAATCCTCACTCTCTCTCTGAAGGAGAATGAGGAGTAGGGAAATGACTAGATTGCTCCTCTCCTCCTCCGTGTGTCTCCATCCTCTTTCAGCGCCCTGGTCCTCCTGTTCTTTCTCTGTCCTTCTCTCCTCCTCCGTGTCTCTCCATCCTCTCTTTCAGCGCCCTGGTCCTCCTGCTCTTTCTCTGTCCTTCTCTCCTCCTCCGTGTCTCTCCATCCTCTCTTTCAGCGCCCTGGTCCTCCTGCTCTTTCTCTGTCCTTCTCTCCTCCTCCGTGTCTCTCTCCATCCTCTCTTTCAGCGCCCTGGTCCTCCTGCTCTTTCTCTGTCCTTCTCTCCTCCTCCGTGTCTCTCTCCATCCTCTCTTTCAGCGCCCTGGTCCTCCTGCTCTTTCTCTGTCCTTCTCCCACTTAATTGCTAGATTTATGGATGAATGTTTTTTTTTGCTAAATTGCATATGGTGGTTGTTGAAAGGATTCGTGAGGCATTTATCTCTCTCTCCGCTTTCTCTCTCTGTGTAACAGATTGGATATGAGGATCTGTCTGAAAACAGTTTCTGGACTAAGACCAAAGAGGATCGCTATGAGAACAACGAGCTCTTCGCCAAACTCACCTTGGCCTTCTCCTCCCAGACCAAGAGTGAGTGTCACCCCTTGCATGTGTGTTTATACAGGTATGTGTGTCACCCCTTGCATGTGTGTTTATACAGGTATGTGTGTCACCCCTTGCATGTGTGTTTATACAGGTATGTGTGTCACCCCTTGCATGTGTGTTTATACAGGTATGTGTGTCACCCCTTGCATGTGTGTTTATACAGGTATGTGTGTCACCCCTTGCATGTGTGTTTATGCAGGTATGTGTGTTCTGGCTCGTGTATCCCTGCCTGACAGCAGTGCACTTGTCTCAGTAAAGTTGACTTACTAATGATGATGGATTTGTCTCCTGCTCCATCTCTCTCTCCCTTTCTCTTTCTCTCTCTATGTCCATTCCATCCATCCCACAGCCTCCAAAGGTAAGAACACACAAATTACGTTTGGTACAAAGGCTGGTGTGTGTGTTGTTTTGTCCTTGTTGTCTCATTCTGAGAGGCAGAGTATGCACTGGGTTAAATGGATTGGGATTAGAGGAATGGATGGGGAGGAGAAATGGATGGGCATGGGGAGGAGAAATGGATGGGCATGGGGAGGAGGAATGGATGAGCATGGGGAGGAGGAATGGATGGGCATGGGGAGGAGGAATGGATGGGCATGGGGAGGAGGAATGGATGGGCATGGGGAGGAGGAATGGATGGGCATGGGGAGGAGGAATGGATGGGCATGGGGAGGAGGAATGGATGGGCATGGGGAGGAGGAATGGATGGGCATGGGGAGGAGGAATGGATGGGCATGGGGAGGAGGAATGGATGGGCATGGGGAGGAGGAATGGATGGGCATGGGGAGGAGGAATGGATGGGCATGGGGAGGAGGAATGGATGGGCATGGGGAGGAGGAATGGACGGGCATGGGGGGAGGAATGGATGGGCATGGGGGAGGAATGGATGGGCATGGGGAGGGAGGAATGGACGGGCATGGGGAGGGAGGAATGGACGGGCATGGGGGAGGAATGGATGGGCATGGGGGAGGAATGGATGGGCATGGGGAACGGATGGGGAGGGGCGGATGGGGAGGGGAATGGATGGGCATGGGGGGAGGAATGGATGGGCATGGGGAGGAGGAATGGATGGGCATGGGGAGGAGGAATGGATGGGCATGGGGGAGGAATGGATGGGCATGGGGGGAGGAATGGATGGGCATGGGGGAGGAATGGATGGGCATGGGGAACGGATGGGGAGGGGGAGCGCGATGGATGGGCATGGGGGGGGAGGAATGGATGGGCATGGGGAGGAGGAATGGATGGGCATGGGGGAGGAATGGATGGGCATGGGGGAAGAATGGATGGGCATGGGGGAGGAATGGATGGGCATGGGGAGGGAGGAATGGATGGGCATGGGGGAGGAATGGATGGGCATGGGGGAGGAATGGATGGGCATGGGGGAGGAATGGATGGGCATGGGGGGGGAATGGATGGGCATGGGGAGGGAGGAATGGATGGGCATGGGGGGAGGAATGGATGGGCATGGGTAACGGATGGGGAGTGCGAGCGGATGGGGAGTGCGAGCGGATGGGGAGGGGAATGGATGGCCATGGGGGGAGGAATGGATGGGCATGGGGAGGAGGAATGGATGGGCATGGGGGAGGAATGGATGGGCATGGGGGAGGAATGGATGGGCATGGGGAGGAGGAATGGATGGGCATGGGGGGGAGGAATGGATGGGCATGGGGGAGGAATGGATGGGCATGGGGAACGGATGGGGAGGGGGAGCGGATGGGGAGGGGGAATGGATGGGCATGGGGGGGAGGAATGGATGGGCATGGGGAGGAGGAATGGATGGGCATGGGGAGGAATGGATGGGCATGGGGAGGAGGAATGTATGGGCATGGGGGAGGAATGGATGGCCATGGGGGGGGAGGAATGGATGGGCATGGGGAGGAGGAATGGATGGGCATGGGGAGGAGGAATGGATGGGCATGGGGGAGGAATGGATGGGCATGGGGGAGGAATGAATGGGCATGGGGAGGAGAAACGGATGGGCATGGGGGGGAGAAATGGATGGGCATGGGGAGGAGAAACGGATGGGCATGGGGAACGGATGGGGAGGGGGAGCGGATGGGGAGTGCGAGCGGATGGGGAGGGGGAATGGATGGGCATGGGTGGATAGGAGGAAGGAAAGGGGAGGGGTTACAGATGCCCTGTGACGAGCCACCTCGTGTCCTGGCACAGAGCACTGTTTGACACACACACTACCCACTCACCTGTCCAGATTCTCCTGTCACCTTGTTCTTGTGTCCCTGAACCTGCTTCTCCATATTTATCATTACAGCTAACTGAACTTCAGCTATGATGCAATCAGAATACACGTTCTGGCTCACTCTTAGACACGTGCACCTAGTCCTCCATGTACACACCCACACCCACACACACCCGCTCACAGGTTGTCCACGTTGTTGAAATCTCAAGGTTGTCAGCTGTCCCATCAGCATTCACCTGTAGAGTGGTTACGGTCTGCTGTCAGTCTGTGATTCGTTAGCATGCCTCTGGTCCCTCCGTGTGATTGGCTGAGACACTGCTGCCCCTTTTGATGTCAGATAACCTTTCCTGATATCTGACACTGCCCTTTTCAATAGGGCCAACTCGGTCTGCGTACTGCTGCTGCTGTGTGTGTTAAAAATGAATAACTGAAATGTCTTGAGTCAATAACTTTTCATCCCCTTTGTCATAACAAGCCTAAATAAGTTCAGGAGTAAACATTTCCTTAAGTCACATGATAAGTTGCAAGGACTCACTCTTGTGTTCAGTAATAGTGTTTAACATGATTTTTGAATGACTTCATCTATGTACCCCACACATTCAATTATCTGTAAGGTCCCTCAGTCGAGCAGTGAATTTCAAACACCGATTAAACCACAAAGACCAGGGAGGTTTTCCAAAGTTTCGCAAGGAAGTGCCCCTGTTGGTAGATTGGTTAAATAAAAGAATAGCAGACCTTGAATATATTAATTACACTTTGGATGGTGTATCAATACACCCAGTCACTACAAAGATACAGATGTCCTTTCTAA